>NC_135497.1:142562457-142751686 GCF_052857255.1 Amblyomma americanum
TCTAGAGCTCGCACACGGAAATGCATGGGCGGGCCACCTGGGAATAAAGAAAACAAAAGCTAGATTAGCCACCGAATATTACTGACCTCGCTGCTGGAAAGATGTGGAACAGCTTGTTAGATCTTGCGACACCTGCCAGCGGGTCGGCAAGTCGACGGATAAATGGAAAGCGCCCATGACACTAGTTCCCATCATTACAGAGCCATTTCGGCGTCTTGTAATAGATACTGTCGGCCCACTGCCAGCGGCCAACTCTGGTTGTCGCTACAATCTGACCTCACTGTGCGTGGCAACCAAATTTCCCGAGGCCATTCCCTTGAAGGAGCTAAGTTCTGCATGTGTTGTAGACGCCCTTTTGTCAATTTTCTCTCGCGTGGGGTTCCCTGCAGAGATACAAAGCGGTAACCGGAGCGTGTTCACAAGCTGCTTGACAACAACGTTCTTTGAACGGTGTGGGATTAAAATAATCCGCAGTTCCATTCACCACCCTCAGTCAAATCCAGTCGAGCGTATGCACTCAGTGCTAAAGCGGATATTTAGGTCTCTGTGTTTTGAGCATAAGGGAGATTGGGAAGGCTGCATTCTAGCAGCACTCTTTGCAGTGAGATCCGTCCCCCACGAAAGCACAGGATTTAGCCCCGTTGAATTAGTCTACGGGCGTGACTTGAGGACCCCGTTGCGCATGCTGAGGGAGTCATGAGAGGGTTATGGAGAGGATCCCTGTGTAGTGGAATACGTCCTGAAGCTACTGCAAAAGACTTGCGAAAACCAGAGACCTCGTGGAAGCAAATGTAAGAGCAGCGCAGTCACTGTCTAAAGTGTACTACGACAAATCGGCACGCAAGCGCATCTTTCAACCTGGAGACCAGGTGATGTTGCTGCGTCCGTCAAAAAGGAACAAGCTTGAGGTGCAATGGGAAGGGCCAGCTAGGTGGTGTCCAAGCTTTCGGACACCAACTATGAGGTAAAATTTAAGAACAAACAGAATCGGATAATCCACAGTAATTTGGTGAAGCCTTATGTGCAGCGTCAGGCCATGGTTAACATGGCGCTGAACATGCCAGAGGAAGAGATCTCAGACATACCTTATGTCCCACATGAGGACGAGCAAGCAGCGAATGAGCTGCTAAATTCAATCGACCGAGAGCCACGTTTGACGGAAAGTCAACGAGGAGACATGAAAAACGTCGTCCGCGACTTTGAGGCGGTGTTTTCAAACAAGCCAGGAAAAACAACCCTCATCGAACACATCAGCTGTCCAGCGAACAGCCGATCAGGAGCAAACCGTACCGTGTCTCTCCAAGACAAAAGGAAATCATTGAGACAGATCCGCCGTATGAGCGAACTTGGCGTCTTAGCGCCCTGCGAAAGTAACTATACGTCACCAATCATTATTGTAGAGGTTCCAGGCAAGGATCCGAGACCTTGCGTGGACTACCGGAGACTGAATTCAATCACAGTGGACCAGACCTACTCCATTCCGAACATCGAGGAGAGGGTTGAAACAGTCGCTAAATAAGAATATATATCCACACTGGATTTAGTTCGTGGTTACTGGCAGGTGCCACTCACTAAACGCGCCAGCAGGCACGCAGCATTCGTGTCCCCCGCGGGCACGTTTCGCCCTGTAATGTTGAGCTTCGGCTTGAAAAATGCTCCGTACTGTTCTTCAGAGTTGATGGACCAGGTGCTGCGGGGACTTGCAGATTTCGCTCTCCCCTGCCGTTTTCTCGCAAAACTAGGAGGATCACATTGAACACCCGCGTATTGTGTTGAGCCGACTGCTTGAGGCTGGTTTAACGGTAAGGGCGGGAAAATGCCACCTGGGTTGCGCCGAAGTGTACTGTCTTGTGCACGTGGTTAGAAGAGGCCAACGCAGACCTGCAGAACTTAAAGTGGCTGCCGTGGTGGAGTACCGTCGCCCAACCACAAAATCGGAACTCAGGGCTTTTCTTGGCCTAGCAGGCTATTATCAGCATTATGTAAAGGGCTACTCTGATTTAGCCAGCCCCCTGACCGACGCGCTGAGAAAAAGTGACCCTACCAATCTATCTTGGGACCAAAAGAAAGAGAAGGCATTTCAGAGTCTGAAACGGCCCTAAGCGAGCGCCCAATACTGGCTGCGCCAGATTTCTCGAAACCCTTTATCATACAATGTGATGCCAGCGACCGCGGGTTAGGCGCTATTCTTTGCCAGGAAGAGCGATGGCAGGCACACATGACCTGTCCTTTACTTGAGCCGCAAGCTCAGCACGCGGGAAGAGGCGTATAGCACGTCTGAAAAAGAATGCGCATGCCTCGTTTGGGCTATAGACAAACTGGCATGCTACGTCTCCAGGCCCCGTTTCACAGTAAAAACGGACCATTGCCCTTTGACTTGGCTGCACAATATGTCGCCCAAAATATGGTCGTCTACTGAGGTGGAGCCTGGCACTCCTGCACCACAGCTTCGAGGTTCGCTACAAGAAAGGCAAGCTCCACACAAATGCCGACGGGCTAAGCCGAGCCTTTTAGCTGGTAAAGATTTTACCAAAAAGGGATGTCCCCTAATATTTTAGTTTTGGAGATTTATTTCATATTCTCTTCCTAATGGAGAGCGTATATCTCCCACTTTATTTGCAGTAATGTTGTTCATAATCAGGTAACATTCAGGTAACTATTCATAATCAGGTAACTATTAGATCGATGCGTCGCGCACTGTCATAAAACAAGCGAACTCTGTCCGCGATGTGCAGCACAAACAGGCACGTTTTTAGTGTGGCCTTAACGCGCCGGTTCTGTGTAATGTGACAAGTTTCAACGCCTCGTAATGTTCGCTTCGACTGTGAATTGCGCTATGCCATATTTATCTCATTTTCGTTGCTCTCAGCTGAGAACGGTGGGAGCAGGCGCTTTCTACCCCCACGCGCGAGCAGCCAGGAGGCTGAAGGAGCGCCGGTGGTACTACTCCTCTCCCGAAAATGGCCACCGACGCGAACCGCACCACGGCCGCGAAACTTTGGCGCCAAAGAGCAAACGCTAACGAGTGCAAGACGCCGAGACAGTCGAAACCGGATGGCGAACGAGACGACTCGCTGCAACGGCAGCGAGAGCAACTCTCCTTTCTTCTTGTCAAGACATTAAAAATAAATTGCTTACTTAGATATTCAAATATGGCCGATGAGCGCCCACAGTTCGCGGAGAGCGGCGCCATTGTTGCACCTGAACTCTAGGCAGTCGTACTCGGTGTTCTTGCACCTACTGCGCGGCACACCAAGGAGGTCAACCGATGTCAACGTACTCATAACATTGTTGTTTTCCCGCCACTCTTCACCATCAGAAACGAGCACGCCAAACAGCACACGCTTGAAACGTAGGTAGATACGACGCACAAAAGAGACTGCTATGGCCGGTGGCTCCAACGGCTCTGGTAGTCAAACCACGTTTTCCCTCCAAAATCACTGAAGCGAGCGCCACCTTTCAATGCCTCCGCAGGAAAAAAAAGAATAAGCGAAAGGAAGCCACAGCAGCAAATCAGAAGCGAGCAACGGCCGCGTCGCCTGCCTCCGTTGGGGATATGTATCAGGATATATATATATGCGTGATGAGGAGAAGGGAGATCGGCCGCACGGGTTTTTTCTTAGCGTGAGTTTTCCGGTCCTCATGCATGATCACGCGTAAAAGAAAGCGAGTGGGGATTTCCTGAACGCGCGCCACGCTTGTATGGACGAAAACAACGCTTATTTTCAGTCACGTGGTGCTCAAAACGAAGTATGGACGAAAACAACGCTTATTTTCAGTCACGTGGCGCTCAAAACGAAGTTCATGTCGCCAAGGAGTGCGTTTCACGCTTAAAATCGGTCTGTGGCAGGACTCTATGCGTGAAAACATTTAGAGTGTATGGACGACGGTGGCGCTGGTGAACACTCTCAAGGTTCGCTTACACGCAAATTATAAACACTCAAGAAAGCAGCAGATTGGACAGCCGTCGCCGTTGCTCAGTTGGTAGAGCACCGGACGCGATATTCGGAGGTCGTGGGTTCGGATCCCACCGGCGGCATGGTTGTTTTTTCTGCTGCTAAGTAGTTTTCTTAAAACGAAAAATTAATCGAAGTGTTATTCTCCCATTGATTGGCACTACAAATTAAAAAAATAGAAACATTCCCCTATGCGCCTTAGCTTCGGTGACTGTTAGCTTCCTTCATATATATATATATATATATCCGCCTGAATCTACGGTTATAGATCGACATAGGAAACGTGTATAGCTATTTGGACCAAATACCTATAGCCGGCCATAGGGCATTTTTGTATGGGAAAGCGATTTTGCTATGCTATGAACCTCCGCATTAGTTCTCTCGCGCTAATAAAGTTTTACTGACTTTACCACCACCACCATCACGGCACTCCTTCCCGGAAAAAAAGTACAGAAACAGCGTCGTGCTACGGTTTCAAAGGACCTCTGTAGTGATTTTCTTGGGCGCTTTAAAGGTCAATAGCGACTCTCATGACAACAAGGCTACGCTGGGCCGAAAGCAAGTCTTTTAGTTTTTATTTGCGCTTCCAAAGAAAAAAGTGCTGAATGATATGATATTCCTTTGATGAGTCAAGTCTCGGGACACCAGCCGTTTAGTAGAGGTGGTGGAGTGGTGGCAGAGGCTGAGCGAAAAGAAAAGGAGGAGGAGGGACTTTAATGGAAGAGGAGAGGTCTGCCTGGTTGGCCTGACATGTTACTCCAGGAAAAGAAAAGGAGCGGTAACTGTCGCACTCTCAGTGGACGCTGAGGAGCGAATTTATGCCACCCCCTTACCCCCAAGCGAGAAATTTTACACAGGAAAACCATGCTGAACCCCATTACACCATTTTTAAAGTCCAAGAAATATATGGTACCCATTCTGTGAGTAACCCATTCTATGAGCCACCCATTCTATGAGTAACCCATAAATCCGCCCCTGTGGACACCTCAACCGAGCTGTGGATGAGTGAAGGAAAAAGAAGGGAATGAAAGTAGAAAAATGCGCCTTTCCGGATGGGCGTGTTTAGCTTTCGCTTCGATCGATATGCGGCCGCTGCGGTCGGGATTAGGTTGAACCCACCCACTCATAGTCTAGTACGTGCGTGGGTGGGTCCAACCCTATGGCGCTCGGCGTAAGCCCTCGCACGCCAGACGCGCCTTCGGGCACCATCTTTGGCTTGAAATGCATGCAGTGTGGTTTTCTGGGGTAAAACTTGTGTCGACCCGTTACTGCAGACATTACAGAGTGCGTACTTCGCAGAAAATGTTGTCAAAAATAATGAGGAATTGACAAAACTTTTTCTTTTTTGCCATTCAGTAAAGGAAACAGCTTTTCCGGGCAGCTTTTCGTTTCTAGCCAAACTTGGCCTAACCCTGAATATATCAGGCGTGGACCAAGCATCCTCGATTCACTAAACCCTCGACGTCATCATCAGAGGCATTTGTTCCGGCAGTGAAGTTGTTTACTCCTCCTACTCTTCGTTCCTGTATTTTCGTGTCGTCTCACGTCTTTTTTTGCGCTGAGTTTGAGACGCATAGACCTCTCGTTCCTCTGTGTATGTCCAGACGACTCTTCGAGACGCCTGCAAGCACCAGCCGGCGGCCGTGGGAGGCAGTGGTCGCGGTCGCCCACTCAGGCCAGCGCGTTAGGCACGCCTGCCGCGAAACGCTGTGCACCTGTTGTCACCCCCGCAGCCGTGTGATCCATTCCGCTTTCTCGTCCGGCGCAAATGAGTCTGCGCGCGCGCGCTGATTGCAGTGAAATATATCAAGTTTCTTGCGGCTGCCTTCGCCTTAATACAAGGGCGTGCTGCCGAGGAAGGCAAGAAAGAAAAGGACCAAGGCAGATTCGTGGCAGACACTGGAGGTCAGCGTGTGATATAGGGCACATCACTGAAATGCGAGTAGGCGGTACCTAACGTAGCTAGGTCGCTCTGCGGAAAAAAAAAATAGCGTTAGAGTTTTTCTCCACTGCCGCCTCCAGACAACGGGTGAGCTTCTCCACCAAACTCGCTGAGAGAGAGAGAGAGAGAGATCTTCAACAGTCATAACCTGGCCTTGGCCTGGAAGCCACCTAGCTTTATATACTGGTGATGTATACAATTTATTAGTCTGTGATGCCATTCATGATTATTTATTCGGCTGCTGTGCCATCCCTTTGGCCGCATTTTGCCACAGAAGCGGCACTATACGAAAGTCCGAATCTTCTCTAATTCAGCGATTGTCTTCGCCGTACAACGCCGCAAGATACCTTCGGTGGAATGCAAATCTGCTGGCAAGGCATTATTACCTCCATCAGCAATGGCGTTCTTTAAAATGGCGTTCTGTTCACATATAAAGCAAGAAGTGCTTTATGTGTCGTCTGCACCCTCTTCAGAGCTCAAGGTACAACCTTTGT
Organism: Amblyomma americanum; assembly: GCF_052857255.1. Taxonomy (NCBI): domain Eukaryota; kingdom Metazoa; phylum Arthropoda; class Arachnida; order Ixodida; family Ixodidae; genus Amblyomma; species Amblyomma americanum. The sequence goes on from NC_135497.1 coordinate 142,568,850, forward strand.
CCGCAAAGTTCTGAGACTGAGTTCATTAAAAAAATGCGTTTAACATTGAAATCATTTGTGCAGCATCCCTTGTTGGAAATAGTCTCCCTTGCAGTCTATACACAGCTTCCAACGCTTCTTGAGGAAAAAAAATGGGGGCCGGCTAATGCGCATGCAGGCCTCCTTTCCCTATACTGACCCCCCCCCCCCCCCCGCCGCCTGCTACGCTACTGGAAATATGCCGTGTTTCATTTTAATTCCACCAAATGGAAAATAACCAAGTGCGATCAACGAGATTATTGTTTCATTAGTTATTTATATGTCTGTTGCCTGTTCTAGCTGTTTTCATTTACCGCTGTTTTCGCTTTTTTGCTTCATGCTTGCTGTCACGCCTAGTTTATATGTCTTTATTTTTTCTATCGCCTTGACTGCTGCATTACCTCCCCTGAGTGTCTTCCTTTGTAGTGAAATAAATTTACATTTTGTGCGTGTGAATGGTGTACCAGCACCAAGACCTTTGGGTTGTTCCTGGGCACCGAAAAATAAAGATTGATTGATTGATTGATTGATTGATTGATTATTATTATTATTATTATTATTATTATTATTATTATTATTATTATTATTATTATTATTATTATTATTATTATTATTATTATTATTATTATTATTATTATTATTATTATTATTATTATTATTATTATAAGGAAAACAACAAAACTTGCTTTGAACGCGTGCTGTTGTAAACATCAACACATGTTCACTTTGTGATTAATCTGCACTCTGTTTCCAGCAAAAGCTAGGCTTTAAGAAAAAGTTTAGTGCATTCAAGACGAACAAGAACGTAGGAAACATGACACAGCTCAGATGTCGATCCTTCTGAAGATAGGCTTTGTTTGCATCCCGAAGTTTAATCCCGTGAGGAGACGTATGGTTGTATCCAAAACATCCTTTATTAAAGTTCAAGCATCAGACTGCAGTAATCGTTATACACGTTACTCTATGAATATGCAAAAGGGGATACAAACACCATAAAATGCACTAGAATACAGATGAAAATGACGAACTGTAATTACAAAACATTATTTGAAAATATTTTCGTTAAAGGTAAGACAAGCAAGGACGGCACCAAATAAACGTGGCACTATCAAAAACAACAAAAATACAGTTCTTTATAAGCACGCTAGATATCACAAGAAGAACAAACAGACAAACAACGAAGATTTGCTTATCTTGAATTACACTGCTCAGCGTTTTATTGGCAACATGGAGGCTGGGAGGCGACACAACGTACTTATTGGATCTATTCATGTATAGCGCAAACATTACTCTTTTAAAATGGCACCTTTCGCGCCTTCGCTTTGGCGGAATCAGGTATAGTCTGTTCGAAGGATAGATCGCGGAGGAGGTCACTTTCAATGGACATGATAGCAAGCGAGTTCACCTTGTCGTCAAGGAGGCTCGAACGAAGGAGATTTTTTATCAGCGACAACTTGGAAAACGACCGTTTGGTCTCACAGTTTGCCACGGATATGCTTAAGTACATTCGCAAAGCAATAGAAAATTTCGGAAACACATCAATAAGCTTTCTGTCGTGCAGCAACTTCATTATTCCCAGGGGACTCGTGTCCTCAAACACAGAGTTGTGCAGAAAGTTCGCAAACTGATCGATTGCAGCGGAAAATGCTGGCTCCAATTCATTTTCGTAGGTTTTCACCAACTTCTCAGCCTGCTGTGCCAGAGAGGCCTCGCTCCCAACTTCTGTCAGCAATTTTAAGAATCCGAACCTTTCGCAGATTTCAGCGTACGTAGCCTTTCGCACTCGCAACATAGAGCCTAGACTGTCAAGTACAACATTGTAGGTATCTACGATAAACTTTTTCTACCTTGTAGCGCACTATCGCTTTTTCCGTCCGGGTGCTTACTCAAAACGATGCGTTTGCCCTCATCCTGATAACATTGATTGGTACTTAGCGAGCGTGCTCTCTCTTCGAAGGTACCAAAGAGAGGTCGCAAAGAATTAACAAAGCCTTCTAGAGAGCTCAGCAGGTTTACAGCAGTTGAAATGTCTGGGCCTGGTTTCTGAAGTGCTACGCTCGTTTTGTCAAAGCGCTCCAAGATTTCACTCCAGAAAATAACCGTGAATACAGTCTCTAGTTTTGTCATCTTCAGTTCCCGGTTTCAAACCCGACCACGGCGGCTGCGTTTTTATGTAGGAAAAACGCTAAGACGCCCGTGTGCTGTGCGATGTCAGTGCACGTTAAAGATCCCCAGGTGGTCGAAATTATTCCGGAGCCCTCCACTACGGCACCTCTTCTTCCTTTCTTCTTTCACTCCCTACTTTATCCATCCCTTGCGGCGTGGTTCAGGTGTCCAACGATATATGAGACATATACTGCGCCATTTTCCTTTCCCCAAAAACCAATAATAATAATAATAATAATAATAATAATAATAATAATAATAATAATAATAATAATAATAATAATAATAATAATAATAATAATAATAATAATAATAATCAATCAATCAATCTTTATTTTTCGGTGCCCAGGAACAACCCAAAGGTCTTGGTGCTGGTACACCATTCACACGCACAAAATGTATATTTGTCTTCCACAAAGGAAGAGACTCACGGGAGTTAATGCAGCAGTCAAGGCGATAGAAAAAAAGACATAAACTAGGCGTGACAGCAAGCATGAAGCAAAAAAGTGAAAACAAGAAAACAGCGAGAACAGCGGTAAATGAAAACAGCTAGAGCAGGCAACAGACATATAAACAACTAATGAAACAATAAACAAAGAGAATGAACACAAGAACGACCGATAACAGCCAAGTACAGCATATAGCAAAATACAAACAAGAATAAAGCCAATACTAATATGAACGAATAAGAAACCTCTGAAATACAAGCTAGAAATACAATCATACACAATAAGAAATGTAATTAGTGAACGCGTTACAGACAATCAGGCGTGAGTACACAGTATTAAAGAAATAACGTTAATGAAAACAAGTAGACGTGATGAACAATTAAGGAGAAAAAAAACAATATAATACCAGTGCAAATGCACAAGTGTAGTAAAGTCAAAATGCATGAAAGGGGAAGTTATGTATGAGAAAAAGGGTGCTCAAAGTGGAACGTCACGGACATCCAATATAAAAGAAGGGAGAGAATTTTCGAATATATCAAGGTGAGGACAAAGAGAATTGAACAACTTTTGCATTCTGTCCAGAGGGGAGAGGTAGTGCAGGAGCGCAGAAACTTGGAATGGTCTGAATTCCCTTATGCTCTTTCGCGGTACACGCAAAAGGATACGCGCTAGGAGCTGAGGGCATAGAATGTGACCATGAAGAAGTTTATACAAGAAAATTATATCTGCCCTCACGCGACGGCAGCTAAGAGAAGGAAGCTGCAGTGAGTTACTCCGCCTGGGACGAGAGCTGGAAGTTTTGCAAGAAAACCGATGTTGAAATATGCGTAAAAACTTTAGCTGAACTCTGTCGATTTTTTCACAGTTTGACTGGCAAGTGCCGTTCCAAACAACAGACGCATATTCCAAAAGCGGCAAGCATATGGAGAGGTAGAGCTTTAAGAAAGGAATTGGGGCTCGAAACTCTCTCGAAAGCCTGCAGATGAAGCCAAGTGTACGCATAGCCCGCAGAGCAATGCGTTTTGTATGAGAGGAGAAGCTGAGGCTGCGGTCGAAAAGTACGCCGAGGTCATTAATTTCATCAACCCTCGGCAGCAGCCTACCATAATAATAATAATAATAATAATAATAATAATAATAATAATAATAATATAATATTATTATTATTATTATTATTATTATTATTATTATTATTATTATTATTATTATTATTATTATTATTATTATTATTATTATTATTATTATTATTATTATTATTATTATTATTATTATTATTATTATTATTATTATTATTGAAGAGAGAGAGCACTTCGTTCCTAGTGTCACCGTTTTCTTCCTCGTTCTTTGATATAGCTTCAAGGCAACAGAAGACTAGATTGAATTATTTTAGAATGGCCTTACATGATTCAGCGTGTCTTTACCACCTGGTCTCAGAGAGACTTTTCAAAACAAGCTGCTGGCCAGTTCCGCCCATGCTGTCCATTAGATACCTCCATCGCTTAGGTGAGGCAGCAAAGAGCACATACAGTCTCTGAATTACAGTGAAAAATTTGACTGCCTCAAGGCAACTGTCAACGCTACACGCGCCAAATAAGTTCAGTGAATAACCAGCACACGGGACGTAGACTGCCAATTCGTTCAGGGGCCAGATTACGCAACTGTGACAAATTCTGTCAAAAGTTATTGACAGTGACGTCAAAATGACGACACGATGAGACGTCACCACATGACGCAACGAGGAATCAGCCAATTACAGCAGGGCGGCGCCTCGAGAGCATTCGAGGGGCCGTCTGCTTAATTTTTTGTAAAAAGGAATAAGAAATAAGCAAAGATGAAAAAACTAATATTATATTTTTGCAAAACATTGTGTTTAAAGTTCGAAAATATTAAGCAAAAGAAAAAGCGTTCTAAGTTGTGCTATTAAATTGGCTGGTGGGTAACTTTCGGTTCCGCGGGGGTGTGCTGACGGCATGCAGTAAAAAGGCCGTTTTGCACGAAAGCAGCTGTTGCACGCCGTGTTATTGTTTCTCGCGCGGCGTCTGGAATCGAGCTACTGTACGGTTGACCTAAGTGCGCAGAAAAATTTCAGCGAATGCAGTGAAGGCTACGTGACTACCGAGCGAACTTGCGAGAAACGCTTGGTACGAAATCGACGAAGACAACTTGTTGAAGTCTGTGTTTTTCTGCTCTTTCGATCGATGACAAAAATGCAAAAAGGTGAGGTGTTGCAGTATGTGACGAGTGGTTGTTTGTTACTTTTCCCTTGGGAAACAGAAGACGACCACGAAGTGAGATTATCTGGAAAAAATAAAGTGCTTTGCCAGCATGAGCGTGTCTTATTTATATATCTGTTGCGCAGAGGTGACCGCGGGAACCGAACCCTTCTGCGCAATAACATTACAAATTGCCTGCGCCACCCGCCACACGCATTTGCTCACTGTCGGTTGTGCGATGCCGACGTGCGCCTCGCTACCAACTGCCGCCTGAAAGCCGCCCATGGCAAATAACCGCAATGCACACAGCACCTGCAGCCGCACCGACAGCGCGCTCGCACGCGCACCTCCCAGTTCATCGGCGACTTCGTCGCATAGTCACTCCACCGTCTGCTTCTCCAGTCGAAAACGGCGTCGAAACAGCTCGTCCGGCAAGCCAAACGCGTCTTCGTGCGCCCTCCTTCGCCGTTGCTCGCGCCAGCGCAGCCGCCTCAGTCGTATGGCCACGTACACCGCCGCCATTTTCTGTCACAAACGCAACGGTCAAATTGACGGCCTCGAAACTGTGACAAAAACTGTCAATTAGCGGCTGCATAATTAGGTGTGCAACGTCACCATTTCTGCCACATCCGTGACGTAATCTGCAGCCACCCATGACGCAAAAAAGCAAAATGGCCGCCGGCCACGACCGACCAATAGGAGCGAGGCTTTTTGGTACCTTTGTGACAAGTTTTTGACAGTTTTCCTAATTGACAGTTGCATTATCTGGCCCCAGGTGTTTGATATGAGCTTGCAGTCCTTTGTATTTTCCTCACATATTACTCGCATTATCATAAGCTTGGCCCCTACAATCATCAATTGAGATGCCATTGGCCGTCAAGAGGGACATCAGGGTATCCAAAAGATACAAGCCGGTATGCGATTCGATTGGAACAAATCCAAGAAAGCGTTCGTACACTTTCCCATTTAAATATTAACGTAAAACAACTGACAGCTGATCAACGTGAGGAAGGTCTGGAGTCGAATCAAAAATTAAAGAAGTATTTTGAGCGTTTCACTTCGTCAACGAGACGTTCCTTGACAAAAGCGTGGCTTTTTGGGCTTGTTGGTGCATGATCAAGTAAGAGACTATGGGCTCCGTGCGCTGGTATGGTGGCGCCAGCAGCGACCACATCGCCAGCGCCGCCTCGTGGCATTCGCCGCGTTAACCGGACGCTCAGTCACGACCGGTTTCTCGAAGGGAGAGCGCGGGCCCCCTCGAGACTGGCCGTGGTGGCCCTGCGCCTTCCTCCATGCCCGATGCGTTCGCGCCAGCCCGGCCGCATAGCAGACGAGCACTGACCGCGATGCCATTCTAAGTCAACGCCTTCTTCTCTGCGGATTTCAACGCATTGAAAGCTTTGACGCCACCACTGCTGCATTTCGTTTCAATTGCTTTCAGGTTGGGCTGATCACCGATTCCGAGCAACCATGATTGTGTTGCAGTCCCGACGGCACTGCAATATCTGGCAACGCAGTTGAGCTTATTTAGATTAATTAAGTACCTTTACAGTTTGAGAAACAAGGCTCTGACCCAAATAATGAAATCAGCTATGTAATTTACACCCACTGTGACATCGACTACGTGAATGGTCGGCTAGAAATGCGAAAAAACGCAAACTTACTACACAGATATATCAGATGATAGTGCTCTACATCCTGCAGGATCGACACTTCTTTACTTTGTGTATTCCTCTCAGAGAAGCATAGCTCTAAGCATACAAAAAGACGATGGGTTTCTTGCTAAGTATCTTCTACGGGACTTTCATTTCAGGAATTTCATGAAGACACCAATTACATGAATTATTTTGGTCGTATTGCTCTTTTGGTAAATACTTAACTATAGAAAGGCCGCCGCGGCGGCTCAGTGGTTATGGTGCTCAGCTGCTCACCCAAATGACTTGTGTTCGATCCTGGTTGCGGCGGTCGCATTTCGGTGAAGGCAAAATTCTAGAGGCCCGCGTAGTGCGCGATGTCAGTGCACGTTAAAGAACTCCAAGTGGTTGCAATTATCTGGAACCTCCTACTATGGCGCCCCTTATAGTCTTCGTTGCATTGGGACGATAAACCGAATTAAAATCAAAACATTAATTCCCGAAATTAAGGGTTTAGTGATGTTGTGAAATGCAAGAAATATATATATATAGAAATTTGAACCACTCTCTATTTTTCTTTTTATTCGTCTAGAACAGGATTTGAGATCTCATAAATGCAACAAATAAAGATATAAAATTTTAAACCACTGAAGGAAATAAAATGATGCAAATAAATGCACAAAAGCTTAGGTGAAACAATGTGAAAAACGACATAAGCACTCTCAGAAGTACGACGTCGCTCCCACTGCATACACACACGCACGAAAAAAAAAACTAGAAGCAAAATTGACACGCTGAACCACAGATGAGCATAACAAACGAAGACAAACTTCAGATGCTAGCTCCAAGAACTTTACCGTAGACCATTTCCTGTGACTGACTGAACGCATTCCTTCGCTCAACATAAAGACATAAAGCAGCTCCTACCAATGATGTCACCTTCGAAACACCCCATGCAATGTAAACCCTTTCCCAGTTCACTCTCATGAATTTAATTCCACAGTGCACTCAATTCCAGCATACCCCCTGTGCATGAGCTAGCATGCACGATGTCCAAGAAAAGTGTTTAAATATATTCGGTACCCTGACTGCAGTGTTTTTATAGCTATTATGACATTGGGTAAACACAGCAGTAGGTAGAGCACTGTGACATTCCTTGTGTGTGCTACGAGGTTCCGCGTTCGACGGCGCGGCGTAGACGGAGACCCAGATGACAGCGGCATCATCAATTACCCAGCCATGCTCTTTGAGTGACGACCAGAACGAAGGGGTTTAAGCCCAACCGGACCCGCCGCCGCCGTCGCGGGGAAACGGGCTTTATCCTCCCCAATTGGCGTGGCGGTTCCAGGGGCGGCCCTCCCGAGCACATTCCAGGACAAGGGAACTGTCAGCGGGCCAGAGCGCGCCTTACCTTGAGGAGCGAGTGTCAGTTGATGGATGGAGAATGGAGGCCGGTGACCCGCGGGAACTGTCAGCGGGCCAGAGCGCGCCTTACCACAGCCGACGCTATGCGCTACCTCGAAGACAACCTTCTTTCCCTCGGACTCAACACGTGAGGGGGGCGAGACCTTAAGTGCGGTGGTATGTTTGTGCGCCCAAGTGAAAGCCCTAGCCCCCCCTCCTTCCCCTCCGGCGTGGGCGTCCTCACCCTAGGGAGTGTGGAGAAGAGGATATAAAAATCGACAAGCAGTACGGAAGAGAACGCTCAGGACGACATCGTTCGCCAAGAGGGCCTTCAGCGCCGAAGCCCGACGGCGTGCAGCTTCTGCCAGCAACCGCTCGAGCCCAACTCCGGAGCCACTCCATCGCCACCATGAAGTCGTCGGCACGTAAGCTCGGACGCCCCAGCCTCTGAATCTTAATCATGTATAATTATTGAATATATCTGTTTGTTTAAACTGAGCCATACGGTGTCTCTTTGCCTCTCCGTCCCGTGTGGACCTGCGCATTATGGGGGTTTTCACAGCACCCTTAATTATCCAAGTTTGTTTTCGCCTTCGGACGAAGCACCTCACCGCTCGCCTCGCTCACTGCAAACTGAACCAGAGAGCTGCGTTGGCTGCGTCCGCCTTTCGCCACCGCTCTTAACCAGGTGGCGCCACTCGCGCGCGTCAAACTGCAGCGCACGGAGCCCATAGCGCAGAGTAGACAGGACACAGAAGAAACGAACAACACGAGCGCTAACTAACTTGACTCTGGCTCACTAAAGTCAAAGGCCGTAGGCATTTTATTCATCACGAAGGATTGTTTTGAACCACTTGTTTTAACCACTGAATTTACAGTAAATGACTCTATCAGGTTTTTAGACCTCAAATTCATCTTTCATACTAGTCATATTTGCTGGGCCTACCAGCCTCGTAGTAACAAGCATATATTACCCTATCATTCTGCACATTCCAAACTAGTAAAAAGAGCCATCGTCAACATGTGTTTTCAGAACTCCCTGAGAAAATCATGTGCGCACAGGATGTATGAAAGTTTTAAAGAGCAGACCAAAAGGCTGACTGATGCTGGGTACCCCGACGATGCTCAGGTGTCTATTGCCGAGAAGCTTCTAAGAAAACAACGAAGATCAATGCCAACCGACCTCGATGCTCGGTGAAAGGAAGCGCTTTGTTGTATTGCCATATTTGCATCAGATTTCTCACAATCTGAAAAGAATTGGGCAGCGCGCAAACGCAACTGTCGTATTTTCGGCACCAAAGAAACTTGCCTCATTGTGCAAGATTGCAAAAACCGACAACAACAGAACACGTGGATGCACGAACACGTGGATGCAGAAGCCGTATGTGACATGCTTTGAAGGTGTCGTATACAGAATACCGTTATCGTGCGGGGGCCATTACATCGGCCAGACGGGGAGGTGCCTCAATCAGCGATTGATGGAACACGCACGCGACGTCAAGAACGGGAAAGAGAAATCACTTGTTGACCACATTCGTTCATGCGCATCTAAAACGTGCAAACCAATTTTTGAAAAAAACTGCTGTGCTAGCAAAAAGTAGCGACATGACCACACGATTAATAATTGAAGCTGAAAGGATAAATGCTTCGGGCGAGACATGTGTAAGCACTCCCTCTATCTTTCTATGTGATAAAGAACTCTTGTTTCTGAGGCAACGGTACTGTTAGCACTGGTGATGACGTGTCTTTGATGTATATATATGTTGCATGTGTGAAATAAAATTTGTTGGAAGTTAGCGCTCGTGTTGTTCGTTTCTTCTGTGTCCTGTCTACTCTGCGCTATAGTCTCTTGCTTGTTCCTTGACAGCCTTTGCCATATGCCCGATAAATTCATCACAAATGGTTTTTGACAGATACGATGGGTGACCTTTTCCTTTTTTCCCGTAGCGTTTGATGTGCTCCTCTAGTAAGGGATCAGACTTGGCAATGCCCTCAAGCACTCCCATATAATTGCCATTTCTCGGTGAACCAAAAATCTCCTCACCGCCCCTAAAGGCTAGGCTGCGCTCAGCTAGAAGCTTAACTACAACGACTACGCGCTTCAACACCTCTGTCCAGTAAGCGGTCTCAGTGACAAGATGCTTAACCAGCTCCTTGTCAATTGTGCTGCTCGAGTTAGAGCGGGCGGGCCATGCTGCCACGCAGTTCCGGTGCTCGACGCTATTTTCATGTGCACAAACCTTTTCTTCTGCTCTTTTCCAATAAGAAAAGCCGTGCCTGATGAAAGCACTGGGGTTGCTTGAAATCGAAATAGTTTGCACATGAAAGAGTAAACGGAACCTTTGGACACCGAGTACATTAACCAGTGTCGCTCGTATGCCTCCCCATTTACAGCCTTTCGCACGAAAAGATGAGGTGACTTATAGCGTTTGAGTTTTGTATTGCCTTTCAGGAGACGGAAAATTTTCTTCCCGATTTTGAAAATACAATGGCCCTTTCTCAAGGCATACACTCCGAAAGCTGTCAGTAATAACTTAGCACTTAGCAGGGTCACTTCGGAGAATCTCGCAACGTACCTCTTGCTGCGGGGGTGTCTGTACTTCTCTGTTGCCGCAACGAGAAGCCGTCTCATTTGTCCTCTAGAGGCACACTTTGTGGGTGGGAACATGATTATTTGAAGCCAAACTAACGGGAAACAAATGAGTCGGTTCTTGGAGCGTTGTTTCCTGGCGCTCGTCAGTAGAAGGAGGCTCATCGGGGAGGTTTAGCACCTGTTGATCAGCAGTAGTAGAAATCGGGCGTGGCGGACCGTACACCTGGAGCTCTGTGGCAGGGGCCCGGCCGAGTAGCATAGACGTCGCTGACTCATGAGCAGGACAACGCTCGGTTAGCGTCGGTTGCTCAGAAATAGTCAATGGTTCGACGAAAGTTCGTCTGGTCAGGCATTAGTAGAAGCAAAAGATTACAGTCACTGACCAAGTCAAAGTAAAAACAAATTGACGTTTCGGAACCCGTACGGGTTCCTTGTTCACAATGAGGCTAAAATGGCAGTGGTCGAAACTTAAATACCCAGAATATGAAGTAATGACTGTATGTACACGGGTGGCATCGTCCCTTCCTTCCGGTTCATAGTATCAGGTGTCGTCTGGATGAATGATGACTCAAGCAAAAGCCGTGTCGTCAGGTTCCGCTCTTTGGAAAGAATTGCGGCGTTGTCCCGGGCGATATCATGCGTTTTTTCGTGCGCGTGCTCGGCAATCGAATTGGAAGCCACTTTATGGTTATCAACATCGCGCTGACGCTCTTTCAGTCTTCTAGGGAATTTTCCCGTTTCGCCTATGTAAACCTGGTTACAATCACCACACGGGATTGGGTAGACAACGCCGGGAAAGCGGTTATCTGGCAGAGGGTCCTTGACATTCACCAGCATACTTCGAAGTTTGCTTGAAGGCACGTGTCCGATGCGTAAGTTATATTTGGCGAAAATACGGGATAAAGCTTCGCTTATACCCCGCACATACGGAATTCCAGCAGTGGCGGTGAAAACCTTACGACTAGAAGAGCTCGGTTGCAAAATATGTTTTTTGATCCTTTTCACAAAATGGTTTGGATAGCCGTCGGACGAAAGTTCTTGGCGTATCATTTGAAGTTCGGCTTGCAAATCTTCCTTTTCTTTGCAGATTCGTGTCGCACGCGTCACCAAAGATTACACAACGGATCTTTTGTGGGCAATCGCGGGTGATTCGAATTAAAGTCTAAGTACTTTCCTGTGTGCGTAGGTTTCCGGTATACTTTGAAGGAGAGCCCATCGCCCTTGCGTTGTACTAATACGTCGAGGAACGGGAGAATGCCTTGTTGCTCATATTCGACCGTGAACTGTAGTCTCTGCTCGAAATAATTCAATTGTTGCAGTAACCGGGAGACGTCCTGTTTGCGTAGGATGCAAAAACAATCATCTACGTAGCGATAGAAAAGCTTGGGTTGCGGTGTGAATTTACTGAGGACTTCCGTTTCTAATGCTTCCATTACAATATTTGCGGCCGTTACGGGAATGGAGGCGCCCATGGCAGTGCCGTGTGTCTGCGAGTAAAACTTCGAGCAATATCTAAAATACGCATTGCTGAGGCAGAACCGTAGTAAATTAGAAAGGTCTGGGACGTCTAACGGAGTGCTTTCAGCGAGAGTGGTGTCCCTCTGCAAAAGCTCTTCGCACTTGGAGACGGCCAGGCTGACCGGCACGCTGGTGAACAGTGACGTGACGTCGAAGGACACCATTATATCTTCGTCCAGTTGTACGTTGCGCACCTTTTCAACAAAGTCGCAGGAATTGGCCACATGTGTTGTGGTTCTACCAGCCAAGGGGCCTATTACACTGTGCAAGTAATTGGAAAGGCTGTAAAGAGGTGAACTGCTGAAATCCACGATGGGCCGCAAAGGAACGCATGGTTTGTGGGTCTTGGGTAGCCCATAAATAGCAAGAGCGGAGCCGTTTGTGCACAGTAGTTCGTAGTATAACCTCTTCCTGTCCGAGGGCACGAGCTTGAAGGTATCTGCCAGGAGCTCTTGTAGCTTCCTTTGAAGCACTCCAGTAGGGTCGCGCGCCAGGGTGGTATATGTGTTGTTCGGTCCCCAAGCAGGCCACACATTTTTTCCTCGTAGTCTGTCTTGTCTAGCAGCACAGTGGCGTTGCCTTTGTCGGCAGGTAGAACAACAATACTACGGTTGCAGCGCTGATTCCTGATGGCTTGTTTCTCGGGAACTGATAACCGCTTTCCCGGCGTTGTCTGCCGAATCCCGTGCGGTGATTGTAACCAGGTTTACATACGCGAAACGGGAAAATTCCCCAGAAGATTGAAAGAGCATCAGCGCGATGTTGATAACCATAAAGTGGCTTCCAATGCGATTGCCGAGCACGCGCACGAAAAAACGCATGATATCGCCTGGGACAACGCCGCAATTCTTTCCAAAGAGCGGAACCTGACGACACGGCTTTTGCTTGAGTCATCATTCATCCAGACGACACCTGATACTATGAACCGGAAGGAAGGGACGATGCCACCCGTGTACAACAGTCATTACTTCATATTCTGGGTATTTAAGTTTCGACCACTGCCATTTTAGCCTCATTGTGAACAAGGAACCCGTACGGGTTCCGAAACGTCAATTTGTTTTTACTTTGACTTGGTCAGTGACTGTAATCTTTTGCTCAGAAATATGGACGACCGAGGTTGTCACCGTTTTCACAGGATCGAGACAAGCAAGGCGAGTCAAACCTTGCTTCTTGCCAGAAAACCGTGGTGATGGAGTTGGCAAGTCCTCCACAGAAGCACGATCGGTACTATAGGTAGTTTGACACAGACTCTGAGTAGAGCGATCATACTGCTCCGCGGAATCTGCATTCTGTAGGTACTTTGTCATCTTTGGTAGCTTTTCACGCTCTTCTCTAACTTTGCCTTCCGTTTAGACGCACCATTTTGATGCTTCCTGCCGAGCATTTTCGCATGAATGGATGCTAATTGTTCACCCCACCGGGCACTTCGTCAGTCCGACGCGACTGCAGGTGTCCAACGGTGGCCGTCCCGATGACGGGCGCACGCTGCCTGGATGGTCCATGGCTGGCCTAGAGTGGTGCGTGCCCCGGGAGCTTCTCAGCGGGCGGGCTTATATGCAAGCTTAACCGGCGGCTCGGGGCTGAATCGCAGCCCGCGTCAACTTCCTTTCATAGACGCGCGCTGCGTCTTTCTGCTACTAGCGCCAAAGCAGGCGTTCACATACGCATAGAGTTCCTTGTACAAATTCCCTCCTTCTCCATACAAACTCACTCCTTCTCCCGTTCCGGTTTCATCTTCCTATTGGCTAGGATCAATCGTCTGGTCTGGGAGGTTCTCGATTTTTCTTTCGCCCCGTCGACGCCGAGCGCGAGAACGAAGGGTAGGGGGCGACTCCTAGCGCGGGCGAAGTTACGCGCCCTCCGTCGACTCTGAGTCATCTCTACTTCTTTCTACGTCATTTCTACTTCTTTCTACAAAGTTCCGCTGCCAGTCTGACCTACTTTTTCCGTCGAGCGCGCGCGAGGGTGCGCAGGCACTAGGCAGGAATGGGCCCTGGAGACAGGCCTTTGTGTCCAGCTCTCCTACTTCCCCCTTTACTATTCCACAACCCTAGCCCTAACAGTGAACATTCCATGCCCCACGGCACGCGGACAAAAGCACGTGTGACGTCTTCTTTCCTTTCCTGCCTAGACTCTGCCACCAGACTCACCATTATCTGCTATCGGACTCATTCTCCCCCGCCCAAATTATTATCACGGTAAAGAAAAGTCGAATGGGAGGCACTGTTGGGTACTGCAGCACATCCTTTCTATGAGAAGGACAGCGGCGGAACTATTTGAGAGGTGTAGGGTGGCGTGGTGGTGACGAGGGGCAAGGGAGATTTAGGTCCTCACCCCACATTACATGTTTTAGGTGTTTCCCCCTTGCCCCTCCTCTCCAGACAGCACTGGACAGGCGGACTGACAGAAAACCACGAAAACTCTTCCAAGCAAACGCACCTCGCTTCGTAAGAAAGAGGGCCCCGCCCGGGTGGCGGGAAATTCCTGTTTTTGCAGCTCGACAAGCGCTCCCCATATGATCAGGCTAAACGCATGCTGTTACATTAGGGGGGAGGGGGGGGGTGGGTCCCGTCTGCTCATTCTGGTTTTCTCGCTTCATACATGTCGCTCGAAGTTCCGTTGCCCATGGTTCCATACACTAAGCAGGTTAAAATAAATGGGCGCTCTTCTCCTACTGTCCGATTTGAGGCCCTGGGATGCAGCCCCCTTAGCCCCCCCCCCCCCCCTATCCGGCACTGTCCATTGTACAGATGCCCATAAGTCAGGGCGACGCCGTCGCAGTGCATCACGCATGTGTTGGAGCACGCGGATATAAAACTCCTGATCCACCGTCTGCCCTTGTGGGACGAACTCGTGGTGTATGACACTTCTGGCAGGTATAAAAAAAAGTGTCAGCACCGTCTTTGTTTTGGTCTTTTGTCGCTGCACCTTTTTCGACGCCGGAGAGCTTATGGACCGCCATTCGGCGCTCTTCCTCTTTGAGGATCGTATTGAAAACACCCTGTTTCTTCTTCAGCAATGATGTGACGAATGCAGCATCCTTCTCTACCTCGGAGAGCAAATCAGCGCTCACTGATGCCCGTGTGTCCTTCTGGTCCTGTGTGAGGGAGTGCGGCACAAGCCTGGCATTCAGCTTTCGTTTCCCCAAGTTGTCACGCAAAATTTGGTGGCATGTTGTCGTACTAATGTCGAGAGCATCTGATAGCATGCGGACAGTAATGGTGCGGTCCTGGTGTAAGATTTCCCTGATCACATGCCACGTTGTTTTCATTCCATGAGGTTGAAGGGCGCCCCTGCCTTGTGTCATCTTCCACCGACGTTCTCCCCGAAACGAACCTCTTGTGCCACTCGAAAACTCGCGCCCGCGATAATGTATCGTTGCTGTAAGCGTTACGAAGGAGCTCATATGTCTGTGTGGCTGTCTTGCCAAGCTTCACACAGAATTTTATGTTTACACGCTGTTGGAGGTGGACGTCCATCTCTCCACATTCACTCACAGTAGAATGCGCAGACGACTAGTGACAACGGATGGATGGATGGATGGATGGATGGATGGATGGATGGATGGATGGATGGATGGATGGATGGATGGATGGATGGATGGATGGATGGATGGATGGATGGATGGATGGATGGATGGATGGATGGATGGATGGATGGATGGATGGATGGATGGATGGATGGATGGATGGATGGATGGATGGATGGATGGATGGATGGATGGATGGATGGATGGATGGATGGATGGATGGATGGATGGATGGATGGATGGATGGATGGATGGATGGATGGATGGATGGATGGATGGATGGATGGATGGATGGATGGATGGATGGATGGATGGATGGATGGATGGATGGATGGATGGATGGATGGATGGATGGATGGATGGATGGATGGATGGATGGATGGATGGATGGATGGATGGATGGATGGATGGATGGATGGATGGATGGATGGATGGATGGATGGATGGATGGATGGATGGATGGATGGATGGATGGATGGATGGATGGATGGATGGATGGATGGATGGATGGATGGATGGATGGATGGATGGATGGATGGATGGATGGATGGATGGATGGATGGATGGATGGATGGATGGATGGATGGATGGATGGATGGATGGATGGATGGATGGATGGATGGATGGATGGATGGATGGATGGATGGATGGATGGATGGATGGATGGATGGATGGATGGATGGATGGATGGATGGATGGATGGATGGATGGATGGATGGATGGATGGATGGATGGATGGATGGATGGATGGATGGATGGATGGATGGATGGATGGATGGATGGATGGATGGATGGATGGATGGATGGATGGATGGATGGATGGATGGATGGATGGATGGATGGATGGATGGATGGATGGATGGATGGATGGATGGATGGATGGATGGATGGATGGATGGATGGATGGATGGATGGATGGATGGATGGATGGATGGATGGATGGATGGATGGATGGATGGATGGATGGATGGATGGATGGATGGATGGATGGATGGATGGATGGATGGATGGATGGATGGATGGATGGATGGATGGATGGATGGATGGATGGATGGATGGATGGATGGATGGATGGATGGATGGATGGATGGATGGATGGATGGATGGATGGATGGATGGATGGATGGATGGATGGATGGATGGATGGATGGATGGATGGATGGATGGATGGATGGATGGATGGATGGATGGATGGATGGATGGATGGATGGATGGATGGATGGATGGATGGATGGATGGATGGATGGATGGATGGATGGATGGATGGATGGATGGATGGATGGATGGATGGATGGATGGATGGATGGATGGATGGATGGATGGATGGATGGATGGATGGATGGATGGATGGATGGATGGATGGATGGATGGATGGATGGATGGATGGATGGATGGATGGATGGATGGATGGATGGATGGATGGATGGATGGATGGATGGATGGATGGATGGATGGATGGATGGATGGATGGATGGATGGATGGATGGATGGATGGATGGATGGATGGATGGATGGATGGATGGATGGATGGATGGATGGATGGATGGATGGATGGATGGATGGATGGATGGATGGATGGATGGATGGATGGATGGATGGATGGATGGATGGATGGATGGATGGATGGATGGATGGATGGATGGATGGATGGATGGATGGATGGATGGATGGATGGATGGATGGATGGATGGATGGATGGATGGATGGATGGATGGATGGATGGATGGATGGATGGATGGATGGATGGATGGATGGATGGATGGATGGATGGATGGATGGATGGATGGATGGATGGATGGATGGATGGATGGATGGATGGATGGATGGATGGATGGATGGATGGATGGATGGATGGATGGATGGATGGATGGATGGATGGATGGATGGATGGATGGATGGATGGATGGATGGATGGATGGATGGATGGATGGATGGATGGATGGATGGATGGATGGATGGATGGATGGATGGATGGATGGATGGATGGATGGATGGATGGATGGATGGATGGATGGATGGATGGATGGATGGATGGATGGATGGATGGATGGATGGATGGATGGATGGATGGATGGATGGATGGATGGATGGATGGATGGATGGATGGATGGATGGATGGATGGATGGATGGATGGATGGATGGATGGATGGATGGATGGATGGATGGATGGATGGATGGATGGATGGATGGATGGATGGATGGATGGATGGATGGATGGATGGATGGATGGATGGATGGATGGATGGATGGATGGATGGATGGATGGATGGATGGATGGATGGATGGATGGATGGATGGATGGATGGATGGATGGATGGATGGATGGATGGATGGATGGATGGATGGATGGATGGATGGATGGATGGATGGATGGATGGATGGATGGATGGATGGATGGATGGATGGATGGATGGATGGATGGATGGATGGATGGATGGATGGATGGATGGATGGATGGATGGATGGATGGATGGATGGATGGATGGATGGATGGATGGATGGATGGATGGATGGATGGATGGATGGATGGATGGATGGATGGATGGATGGATGGATGGATGGATGGATGGATGGATGGATGGATGGATGGATGGATGGATGGATGGATGGATGGATGGATGGATGGATGGATGGATGGATGGATGGATGGATGGATGGATGGATGGATGGATGGATGGATGGATGGATGGATGGATGGATGGATGGATGGATGGATGGATGGATGGATGGATGGATGGATGGATGGATGGATGGATGGATGGATGGATGGATGGATGGATGGATGGATGGATGGATGGATGGATGGATGGATGGATGGATGGATGGATGGATGGATGGATGGATGGATGGATGGATGGATGGATGGATGGATGGATGGATGGATGGATGGATGGATGGATGGATGGATGGATGGATGGATGGATGGATGGATGGATGGATGGATGGATGGATGGATGGATGGATGGATGGATGGATGGATGGATGGATGGATGGATGGATGGATGGATGGATGGATGGATGGATGGATGGATGGATGGATGGATGGATGGATGGATGGATGGATGGATGGATGGATGGATGGATGGATGGATGGATGGATGGATACGGCTGAACCCTTTATATCGGGCGGTGGCTCAAGCCACCTAGCCATGTCTTGTGAAATTTTACTCCTGTCTTGCTTTTAGCCACCAATCAGATAACCTTCGCTTGGTTACTTCTAACCTCTTAAAATCCACTTTCCCTTCACTATCCCTAAACCCCAATGCCTTGGGTAAGTCAGCCCCGCTGCCTTCCACTGTAGGGTGAAGCCCTTTACAGAAAAGTATCAAGTGTTCAGCTGTTTCCTCCTCCTCTCCGCACGCAATGCACAAAGTGTCTATCTCCTGGTACCTGACTCTATACGTCTTAGTCCGCAAAACTCCAGTCCTGGCCTCAAACAGCAAAGAACTTCCCCTACAATTATCATAGATATTTTCTTTGACAATTTCCTGTTTAAAGGTCCGGTATGTTTCCAGTGCCGATTTCATCAGCATCCCTGTTTTCCACAAAGCTCTCTCTGTTCCTTTAACCTTTTTCTTAACCGATAATTGCTGATTTGCCCCCTTACTGCTGTCCAGATATTTGCTTGTCAATTTTCTAGTTCGCTTTCTCCATTTCGTGTCAACATTCTTTATATACAGGTATCTAAAAACTTTCCTAGCCCACCGCTTTTCCTCCATCCTTCTCAATCGTTCCTCAAATGCTATCTTACTGCTAGCCTCTCTGCTTTCGAAAGACGCCCATCCCATATCACCCTGTACCCCCTGATTTGGTGTATTGCCATGTGCTCCCAAAGCTAACCTCCCTACTCCCCGTTGCCTAATTTCCAGCCTTGCTTGAACATCTGGCCTCATACACAGGACCGCATTCCCGAAGGGACCATCACCCCTTTCCAGATCCCTCTTACCACCTCATACCTATTGTAATTCCACAGTGCCCTATTTTTCATGACAGCTGCATTCCTACTAGCTTTATTCATTACATATTTTCACTACTTTTAGCACGAACTCCTGTATTCTATGCCCGCCGCCCTCTTCATTAAATATCATGACTGCAGATTTTTCCTTACTATACTTGAAGCCTAATCTATCTCCCTCTGTACTGCATATGTCTAACAACTTCTGCAGGTCTTCCTTGTTGTCAGCCATTATCACTATATCGTCCGCATATATTAGTCCCGGTAATGTCTGTTTAATCAATTCCCCTTGCTTGAAAAAAGATAGGTTGAAGCCTAGTCCGCTCCCCTCTAGCTTGGCCTCCAAACCTTGCAGGTACAACATGAACAACAAAGGGGACAGAGGACATCCTTGTCTAAGCCCCCGCTGTATCTCTACAGGCCCTGATACATTTTTTTCCCATTTTATGAGCACTCTGTTACCTCTATATATATCTTTTAAAAGATTAATTACTCCATTTTCCACATCCAATGTGCCCAATATGTCCCACAAATGCTCCTGAGTAACGTTGTCATAGGCTCCCCTAATATCCAGAAATGCTAGCAATAAGGGCCTATGTTCCTTTTCCGCAATTTCTATACACTGTGTCAATGAAAATAGATTGTCCTCCAACCTCCTTTGTTTTCGGAACCCATTCTGTAGTTCCCCTAACAACCTTCTTCTCTGCCCTTTCCCACTCTCCTTGCTCCTTGCTCTCCACTCTCCCAAGCCTGCAGTCTATCCTTTATAATTTGCATCACCACCCTGTAAACCACACATGTCACTGTTATGGGGCGATAGTTACGTCTGCTTTGTCCCCCTTTCCCTTATATATCATGTTCATTCTACTTAATCGCCATTCATCGGGGACTTTCTCATCCACTATCATTTTGTTCACTACCTGTATTAATGTTTGCTTGGATTTTGGTCCTAACTTCTTTATCAACATAATCGGGATACCATCTGGTCCTATTGATGTGCCACTAGGAACCTTCTTCTCTGCCCTTTCCCACTCTCCTTGCTCAAGTGAAGCTATTGCTGTAACCGGTCTATCCTCCGTCGATAAATTATGTACCACGTGCTTTGCTGAAAATTTTTCCGTCATCCTTCTTCCTATGTGTTTTATTGCTTCATCCCCTTCTAGTCGAATACCCTCATCTGTAACAACAAACCTTTGTTCTAGCCTAGTTTTATTACTCATTGCATTTAGATGTTTCCAGAATTTTTGGGCTGCTTTTCTATCCTTTTTATTTACTTTTGACATTCATTGGGCACCCTTTCTTCTAATTTTCTCATTAATCAAATAGGATGCGTCCCTTCTACACTTTATGAAGGTATCCCATTTTCTGTCTACTTCGGGTTTTGGTTCCCCCCTCTTCTTGGAATATCTGTGTTCCCTGGATGCTTCCTTGCGCTTTTCTATTGCCCTCTTGACCTCCTCATCCCACCAACTCTTGGGTTTGCATCTTTTCCCTTTTAGCTTTACTCGCACCTTAGCTAGCTCTAGCTCCAGTAATCGAGCTAATTTGGTATAAGTCCATTCTGTTTCACTATCCTCAAAAATTACTTTCTCGATTTGTTTGGCTGCTACTTCCAATTGCTTTTCTGAGTAAAAATTTCCCCCGGATTGTTTATCTTGCTTCAGTCCTACATTGCTTTTTCTTCTGAAGCTCAACTTGATACGCTTGTGGTCACTACCTAGACTTCTGGAACCATCTTCATCTATGCTCATTACCCCTAATCTGTTATACATCCTCTGTGACATTAGTGCATAATCTATCGTCGAGTGCAGACTCCCCGCCTCCCATGTTATGAGCCCTTCACACTTCTCGGTGCTGTTGCATACAACTAAATCATGCCTGTCACACATGTCCTGCAGCATGCTTCCTGTCGAATCCGTGTACCCATCCAGGTCTTCTATGTGTGCATTCATGTCGCCTAATATAATTATCTCGCCCTGTCCTCCTAGCTCATCAATGTCGCTTGCAATACATTCTAACATTTTCCTGTTTTCCTCTTTGGCATTAACCCCTGTCCACAGGTATACAAAGCCAAGGAGTGTTTGCTTGCCTGCCAGTGTTCCTTTTAGCCATAAATGTTCCCTGCATCCCAGTCTAACCCTTTGAAAATTCATACTTTTATGAATGAATGCCCCAATTCCACCTCCCTTTCTGCTGCCCTCTGTTCTATTTCAATATTCCCATGCGTAGTCTGGGTTACAGGGTGGTTGCTCCATGTCTCTAAGATGTGTTTCCGCTAAACCATATACCATTAATTCCTCCTGTCTTAACTGTTCTTCTATTTCCTCCCATTTCAGTCTATTCCTGCCACCTTGCATGTTAATGAAACCTATATCTGAATTAACTTGGCCCTGGCGCTTGCGTCTCTTTCTTCCCCTATGGTTCCATTGTCCGTTTGATCTTAATTCTTCCTTCTCTACACTGGTTCCTTCAGAGCTCTGGGTCCCCCCAAAAAAGCTGTTGCCTGGCGACCTATCCTACTACCCACCTTCTTGCCAGTGGCACCACCGTAGTGGATGCCATCCTGTGCAAAAGGGTGGGGCCTAACCTCGTACACCTCCCTGTTGACCTCCATCACCTCGTATCTTAGTCGTCGACTCAATAGCCTAATTACCCGATTAGTCTCCACGACCCTCCTTTCCGTTTCGCGAGCCTGCCTCTGGACCTCTGGGATTGTGCATATGGTCACATTCACACTCTCAGAGGCCTCTCTAAGCCTACGCATCCCCACCTCCAACTGCGTCTCAAGATTCTGGCTCCTCCCCTGCAGTACATCATTGAGACCAGCATGGATGACCACAAGGTGTTCGCCATCCATGCTGCCCACCACCACCTCCCGGGCTCTGGACATTGCATCCACCATGCACTTTCCCGACTGAGCCTCCACCTGCACCCGCCTGTCTGCCTTCACTGCCGTCAGAACGCCTCCCTCAACCCTCGCTACATTCGAGTCCCCGACCACCAGAACTCTCCTGCGCCCCAAACGTTCGCTTCCTAATTCCATCTGTTGGCCTCCGGATCGCTCTAGCTGACTCTCCTGCCGCTGTACGCTATTGTCGCGAGTTTCCATGCCCGCTTTAACCTTTTTCATTTCGTTCTCATTTTTCTCACTCAATGCTCGCTGCACTACAGCACTGTACGATCGACGAGCCTCGTCCCTCACCTGACACTTCTCCGAACTGGGGTGCCCAGCCGGCCGCGACCTGAGCGCTTCAACCTGTTTTTCTAGCTGGGTCCGCTTTTCCCGCTCCTCTTTAATCTCGCCCACCATTCGTTTCAACAGGGCGGCATTATTCTCCTCCTTTTTAATCAAATCGGCGACCTGAGCTTCCAGCTTAATCCGTGCCTCTCGTTCGACATGCCGGTCCGCATTAAGTGCATTAAACCCAGCTTCCCATTCCCCTTTTAACGCATGAACGGCGTCCCCAAACCGCTTGCACATCTTACACACGAAGCTAGCCTCATCCACCTCGGCTAAGCTCCCGAACCCTGTCTCATCTAAGTAACACCAACGGTCGCACTCCTGGCACTGTACTAACTCCCCGTCCTCGTCCTCCTTAACTTTCCTAGCTTGCCGACCCATCGTCCGGCCGACTACGCCTTGTGAAAGCCCGCCAAAATTTCTATGCGTAAAAACCCGCCAAGAATATTACACAAAACTTCGGCACTACGCAACGTAAAAGCCCGCCAAAATTCCTACAGAAGAAACCTTCGGCACTAGTCAACGTAAGAGCCCGCTAAAACTCCTGCACAAAAACCTTCGGCACTGCGCAACGTAAAAGCCCGCCAAAATTCCTACACAAAAAACCTTCGGCACTACGCAACGTAAACACCCGCCAAAAATCCTACACCAAAAACTTTCAGCAATACGCAAGGTAAAAGCCTTCCAAAATTTCTACGCAAAAACCTTCGGCACACACACTTCCGCTAGCCTTTCTCCCTTAACTCGGTTTAAAACTACTGCCCGACAGCATGTACAAGCGCAAAAAGGCACTTAGCTTCAGAGGTAGTCGCTGGAGCTCCGAAAAAAAGCGTCCGCCTCCGACGGTGTCACGAGATAGTGCCATCTATCGACTGCCACAAAAATTAACATAAATAACTCAGGTTAGCCCGAAAAGATGGCACTACACTTACGCACCAACTAGCACCAACTAGTGTGCCTCGAGCATTGCCGGACGCGTCTATTTGGAGCAGGAACCGATAGGGACACCAGCCCTCTAGCGCAGGAACCTAGCGCCTTATAGCCTCTAGGCATTTTAGGCGTTTCATAAATCCCTAGGTTGCGATATTTACGTGTCAAAAAGGTCATCTCGCTTTCCTTTCACGCGAGTTAATCCCGCGAACTTCAAGCGTGCGACAAAATTGCCGGTTCTTTTCCTCTCGCTGTGCTAGCTGTCGCTTCCAGCGTTTCTTAGTGCCGATTTGCAGTGGCGTTGCGCGGGGCACACGTCAGCGACATCCAACTGAAGAGATTGTGCAGGCCCCGTCTGCGGTGTTTCCCATCGGTGGAGACGTGCAGATTCAGTTTTGGTGGCTACGTACGACGTCGTGCGCATCAGTCTGCACCCTGCAGATTTCGCGATTTTTTATGTGGGGTGCAACGACCTGTCGAGGTCCAACGCGAGTGCGCAGTTTACCAGCGACAGCATCAAGATATGTGGTTGTACAATGCGCCGAACCTCGGCAAATTTATGTAACGAATTCTTATTTATAATTTTTCATCACAGGCCGTCGTCTTGCATCTGCTGCGCGACGTGGCCCCTGTGGGGCTTGTCTTCAGGATCTTGCCATCTTGCCCGGCGGGTTTGCCACGGCAGACGTTGAGGCGAGCCGTCGTTGGCTCGACCGCTGTCGCTTGTTCAACCTCAAGTGGTGACGTCGTCTCCAACTCTGGAATCTAGCTGTCCTCCAGAACGGTTCATGCTAGAGGAGTCCTACCCAAGGGTGTTGCCTTCCTGTACTCTGGTTGAGAGAACTGTAAATATGCAAACCCTAGTGAAGCTTTTGGATGATTTTTGCCTATGCAGTGACTCATTTGATACAGCCTTGAAGCAGTATGCAAGGGCAACGTAGCTGTGTTCATGAGAACTGCATATTACTGTGTGCTAGAGTCAAAATTGCTCCATTTGTACAGCATGCCATCTTGCAGTTGAGTCACAAAAGACAATGTAGTGTCATTAAAATTAATCTTACAGCTAAATGCACATCGAGTGCTCTTCTATCGATGGACATACCACTGTCACAGTCTATCACTGGCTAGTATGTCAGGACCATCACAGACCGACGTTCCCTTAGCCATATCCTTAATAGCTTCACTTGTGCCCTCTTGTAGAATTTGCAGCACTTCTTACTGGTTGATATCACAATTGTCATAGTGAATGGTTTTGCAAAAAGGTTTAAATATTTTCAAGCGCACATTTGCTCATCAGAAGCCATAATTTGGAGTCTATTTCATGTTCTCTAGTCATGGCTTGCCTGAATTCATTGCCTCTCACTGCGGTCCAGCATTTACCGCTGGTTTCAAGATATTTCTGCACAACAATTTGGACCACTGCATCATGTCTTCCTGCATAATGGTGTTGCTGCAGATTTGGTCCAAACACCTCAGTCCACACTCAGGAAAGTCGCTGATAAAAAGTGCTGTTTTTCGTCCTGGCGGAGCTTACGTTTTATGGTCATGTATAGCAAAGCATTTTTCGTTACTGTTAGCCATTTTGCATAATATTATACTGTCAAAAACAATAAAATAATATGCACACTACAACTGGCAAACAAATACAAAACGATGCTTCAAGAATCGGCACCAGTAATGGCACAGATCTGGGTGTATCGCAAATGGTGCAATGATGCCATCGAAGCTGCTGCAGACAGTGTTTCGAAACTAGCAAATGCCTGACATAAGATGTCTAATCCTGTTACCAGTACACTATAAATAGAATAATCGTTCGTTAAAATTAAGGCACAATTGAGTTTGATCTTATTTCAGAATTTAGACAATATATGCAATTCTCTCTGGACAGGGCTAAAAGATGACACACGTGGTCACCTGACTAGGCCCTAGTGCCGGCGCTCGGTCGCTGCAAGCACCTGCTGAGCATTGCCAATTGGCACAGGAAAAGGAACACTGGAGAGCTTTCTGCAATGCCTTTGGCAGCAATGTACTATTCTAGGGTAACAGATCCCCCTCTCTCCAGGTTCCGACCTGTGCCACTCCGTGTGTGGGCGCCACCTGACAATGCACTTCTGGTTTTGAGAAGAGCCCACTGTGCTGGTCTCGACACCGGAAGTGCTTTGTCAGGTGGCACCCACACTCACAGTGGCACAGGTCAGAACCTGGAGAGAGGGGGGGGGGGGGGGTTGTCTGTTACTTTTGCCCATTATAGTGTACTCTACCTCCCACTAGGCTTTAGTTAGTTGGGTTAGCTTCTCCTCATCATGCGATGTTGTGTGGAAAATCAGTACAAGAGACCGAAGGTCACCCTCAAGCATACCCCAAGTTCACCTTGTCACACGGTTTCACAGCGCAAGCACTGCCAGCATGCAGGTGCTAAGGCCGCGCAGCTAACCTGTCTTTGCATGCGCAAAGTGATCGAAGAGCGCCATTAGGAGAAGCGCCACTTGCAAGGGCACGGCACGCAGTTCGATATATTGCGCGACTTCAGTCTACATTCACACTGGGTTTTCAAGGGGATAATCTGTGTGTGCGATATACAATTAAACCTCGATTCAACGAAGTCGGTAACAACGCACTCGTCTCAAGTTTTGGTTTTTCTGTCATCATCCTCTTGTAAGTGCCACAAGCACACCGCAGGTATGAAGCCACCGCTGTCTGCGATGCAACCTCGAAGCTGTAGCGTCGACGGCAGCCTCGCGACCGGCCATGTCGTTGGCCCCCTCCCTCCCTCGCATTTCCCTTACTCTTCTATCTTTCTTCATTTCGGCGAGAACGAGGAGAGTGTCCTCCAATCATCAACCAATGAAATGAAATCAGGCCAACCCTGCTCCTCATTTGCTGCCATAAGCATGAGTGTGTGTTTTTTTTTCCACATGCGCGCATCGACTGAGCTGGAAGCAAGGTTGTAAGGTGTGAAGCTTACGACAGGCTTCACAGCTGATGGGTGTGCCAACGTCATTGACCTTCCAGTCCTTTTTCCCAAGTTTTGGGCATCCGTAAACGTAAACGTGATAAACGTGGCGCACTGACTTCGAGCACAAGCAGCGTGTCACACTCGGCGCCGATTTGCTGATTTCGGACGAGATAGCGAGAGCCACGGGCTGGCCTGGGAGACTGCCAAGGCTTCGCAGACGCTCGTGGCAGCGCCACCCACACTGCCCCAGATGGCGCAGCCGGCGGCGTGCTCACCACTGTGATCATCGTCATATTTACGTCTGCCATACGCACTGTATGTGAGAGCAGTGCGGCGCCCATATCATGGACGTGCACCGATACAAACTTCGGCACGCGCTCCGCTCAACCGCTTATTCCCGGGATACAAGTTTTCCGCAGGTTCGATTCCAGTCAGCGATGAAATTTCATTGCATTGAAAGTGCGCCAAAATCTACTTCGTTATGTTGAGGCTAAAAATATATGTTGTTCTATGGACGCAAAGTTATGAAAACTGGAATACTTCCTTACATCGAGGATTTCGTTATATTGGAGTTTGTTACATCGAGGTTTAACAGTACATGAGCTCGACTGCACTTCTGGCACACAAAAAAAGGTTAAACAGCGAAATAGGCATTTCCAAAATAGGATTTTTATAACGCACAGGGCCATTACATGAAAAAAGGAGTGCACTGAAGTTTGTCACACTCACAGAAGCTATGTCGACCTTTTGCCAAGATGGCCACCAGAAATTGGGGGAGTCAACCTACGCGTGGAGCCTATAGCTAATTGTAGGACTTTTGACTGCTGGTGCGCTGTGGCTGTTGCTTTTAACCGGTGCCTCCACAGACGCCTGCGAGGCATATCTTCGCGTCACACGCCTGGCGTCATAACGCGTCAGGCGTCGCACGATCAGGGGCATTCATCTCCATGTGCCTTGTGCTCGCGCCTTCATGCTTGATTAGCGAATTTCACGAGAAGAGCGGCTGGAACAGCTGCAGTCAGCTCGGACTCGTCTCATGCAATTCAAGGGAGTCGCGCATCCTCCGACTCGTGTACGCCGCCATGCCGGTTACAACACATGAGCGGCACGGGTAGTGCGGGCACCGACACCTAGCAGGCACAGATCTGGGTGCCTGCTGCTCGCATCTTCTCCTGAGTGCATGCGCAGGCGCACGGCACGTGCGCCTGTGTCCATAGAATCGTCGCGGCTTTAGCTGTGTGCACTGCATGATGCCATCCTACAGCAGGTACGCTGAACCGAAGACATGATGCGAGCATTCCAGAAACGTTATTCACTTGATAATGAATACTTTACTATTCGACCAAACATGTGCATAAGCTTAATAAATAACCCAACACAAGAGCCATTAATAACATGCCCCTTGTGCCTGCAGGCACTATCAAAGTTCTCAATACTCTTTCACATGCAGCAATATTCCCTTTTGTGTTGTGCCCAGGTACATCCAGTACTGATCAGACAAGAAACGAGGCAATGCAGCGCCCACATTTCAGCAAATGCCACCTGTGCAATTATTAGAGATGCACACCAACCAACAGATTGGGCAGAAAACCCTGTATGAGTGTGTCAGCTGCCCTCTTTTGAGCTGTAGGTTGAAGAACCAGTGGTCAGTTGCACCACCCTTGTATTTTCTGAAATAATTTTTCATGGTTAACAGATTTTTGATTCCATATTCGAAGCCATTTTTCATCATAATCATGTCCAATTCATACTCAAAAATTTCAATATTCGTACACCCCTACCTATTGACCTATTGGTTTGGTTTACGGGGTTTAGTGTACCAAAACAACTCGGCTATGAGGGACGCCGTAGTGGAGGGCTCGAGATAACTTTGACGACTTGGGGTATTTTAACTGACATCGCATAGTACATGGGCTTCTAGCATTTCGCCTCCATCGAAATGCGACTGCCGCGGCCGGGATCGAACCCGCGTCTTTTGGGTCGGCAGCCGAGCGCAACAACCACTGAGCCACCGCAGCGGGCTATAGGTAACAAGTTTGAACCAAGTGATGGGAAAATTTCTTTAATTTCTTTAATTTAATTTTTAAGCCTACCATTGTACGTTGTGTAATTGATTCCTTGAATAATGTGCTGAAAAAGTTGCTTACCACAGCAATGTCATCAACCAATCGGATGTGTTGCCGAAGTGTCATTAATTCTTACACATGGTTCTTTTCAACTAAACCCCTGAATGTCTCCTCTAAGCATCGAGTGAATAACAGCAAAACGATTGTTGCAAGCCCTCAAGCCATGCAAGGGACGGCACCTGTCGACGACGAATTCGGCACTAGGGCATGCAATGCAGCGCGAGCGGTGTTATAAACATGTCAGTTGGAAACCCGACACTGCTTCAACACCATTGCTCCGACAATATCACGTCACTCTGGCCGACACCCTTCTTAAGTGGTATTTGCTCACTCCTCCTGTGATGGACCACGGTCTGTGTGACATTCTTGTAGATATTTTTCAACATATCTAAAGAGCTCTGCCACGCCCTGCTTATGCAGTCCCTGCATGACTCCTCACATTTCAACTGAATCAAATATTTCACCGTAATTGTAACGTATACATCAGGTGTATCTTACCGGTACTCACCTATGGGACTGAAACATAGAAATGAATTAAAATGGTTCAACTTAAGTTAAAGACGACGCAGAGAGCTATGGAAAGGACAATGATAGGTGTAACGTTAAAAGGCAGGAAGCGGGCAGAGTGGGTGAGGGAACAAACACGATTTAATGACATCCTAGTCAAAATGTAGAGGAAAAAATGGGCTTGGACAGGGCATATAATGCGAAGGCAGGATAACCGCTGGTCCTTAATGGTAATGGAGTGGATTCCAAGAAAAGGCAAGCATAGCAGGGGGCGGCATAAAGTTAGGAGGGCCGATTAAAAAAAAGGTCTGCGTGGGCAAGGTGGCTGCAGCTGACACAGGGTAGGGTTAATTAGAAAGCTATGAAAGAGGCCTCTGTCCTAATGATGATGACGATAATGAATCTACGAAGACGATACGTAAGTTTATCGTATTCTTCATTTCATTATAGCCCGATTGATGGCATGATTACTGTAAGTTGTCGAATTGGCTGTGTCAATTTTGATCTTCCGATCCCATTACCAGTTGCCTCAATAAATAGCTTGTAAGTGATAGGTAGCAAGGTAAGCAATTAGTGCTCTATATTGTCCTTCCTATAGATTGAAATTACTCAAGACTTCATCCATACTTCTAGTACAGTCAAGGTAGTGAGAAACTGCATGAACAGAATGACAAGATTTTTTAACACAATGTCCCCACTGTCCTCCAACAGGTCTCTAGTTATCCGATCCCCACTTTCAGCTTCTTCCGCTCAGCATCGAGATCACAGCTTTCCTTACTTTCTCAACCAACTTTCATTTCTTTGGGGCCACTACTTCAAATGTTAGTACTCTGTTTACTCTAGCTTGCCCTGACACTTCAACTACCTTCCTCATATAGCCAATGATGTTGCCATCTTCGTCTCTTAATGTCTAAATCTCGCTTCTCCTCATGGCTTGTCTTAACTTCCATCCACGCTCCCAGTTAATCGTCCGTACGCCACTGAAACGGCTCAGCTAGTGTTACCTTATCTGTGACACTCAAAAGAGAGCAAATCATTTCACTTGTGTTAGGACTTTCATGCTCTGGCAGTTCTTAATCAAGTTCTTTGGTTTTTGGGAAGCTAGTCAGCACCCCACCCCGCTGCCCTACCTCTTAACATCTACTGCACACACTGCACTCATACTGGTAAGCTTCTCCCATTCAGTGGGTGTAGTACACGAAGCAATGTCCCCTTCCTCATCACCATCATCATCATCCTGACTACACCCACTGCAGGGCAAAGGCCTCTCCCATGTCTTTCCAATTAACCCACTCTTCAGCCAGCTCTCCCGCAAACTTCCCCGCAAACTTCTTAATCTCATCCGCCCCCATACCTTTCTGCCGCACCTTGCTAGGCTTGCCTTCTCTGGCAATCCACTCCATTACCCTTGAGGACCAGCTATCATCTTGCCTACGCTTTACATGCCCTGCACAAGCCCATTTATTCCTCTTGATTTCGACTAGGATGTCATTAACACACGTTTGTTCCCTCACCCACTCTGCCTGCTCCCTGTCTCTTAAAGTTACACTGATCATTTTTCTTTCCATAGCTCGCTGTGTTTTCCTTAGCTTCAAATCAGATATTATATTATCAAGCGAGATCCAGAGCTGCTGCACTTTTCCACTCACCGCCAACTTGTTTAACTGCTTCCTCCTCGCAACTGTTCGTAGACTAATTCTAGACTAGGCTAACTTGAGACCTTACCATCCTATGAACACTACCTCTCCTCTTGCCTAAGACTTCTGCATCTCAGATACTACCAGGATGAGCACAATTTATTAAGCAAGCTTAATTTTCAGTCACCCCTTCCGGGCTCTTTTACATTCACTTCCTGTTCCAGTGTTCGTGGAATAAAGTATTCTGACTCTTCGATTACAATTCTGTCAACATTTCGCTCCTACTACAAGCTGCCACGGTGGCTCAGTGGTTATGGTGCTCGGCTGCAGACCCGAAAGACGCGGGTTCGATCCTGGTCGCGGAGGTCGCATTTCGGCGAAAGCGAAATTCTAGTGGCTTGTGTACTGCGCAATGTCAGTGCAGGTTAAAGAACCCCAGGTGGTCGAAATTTCCGGAGCCCTTCACTGCAGTGTCCCTCATAGCATGAGTCGCTTTGGTACGGCAAATCCCCATTAACCATAAACCAATCTCCCCTATTACTCTAGAGGCTATGCCATTACTTCCTAAAGTCAACTCACCTGCCTTCCCTGCTTTCGCGCAGAAGGAGACATATGTAGCAAGTTCTGCGGTTTCACGTTACCCACTGCCTACTCAAAATCTTCAAACCTTTTAAACATCTCACCATCGGGACTGGTTGCTGAAGCGCACCATGGCACAAGTTATTTTATCATCCACACAAGACGAGGTCAAAGACCAACTTTCCTTGCCTTTTTTCGCCGTTAAGCCAAGCTCTAGGCCAGGAAAAAGCTTGTACCCATCCCCAATGGGTATCCAGTGGCATTGGGGATCAAACCCCGCACCTCCCGCATGAGAGACGAATGCCCAAACCACTGGGCCAGCAATGCGGTCAACCTTGCACTATATTACGGCGGTTGCCACTCCCCCAGTATTGCCTATAGGTTTGCTGAAGTTGCCCGCTGTGCTTTCACTGGTAAGGAACCCTGCATCATAACTGTGGTGGTGGATATTTGCAGTGACATGAGAATCTGAATCGACCACTTCGCGTACATGAAACTGCGAATGCCGTGCAGCCACGCTATTGTGCTCCTCCAAATGGAGCAACCATGCTTCAAATTGCTTTCCGCTATGTAAATAAAGTATCTAAAGACTGGCACTTCCTCTAGCAGCAACGCCTTGGCCTCCTCACCGAGTGCAGTGCCGTAACCCGCCGTGGCCAAGGTGCCCGCGTTGCAATGGGTGAGCACGCCCAGTTTGTCGTCGCCAGCCGCTGCCCGACAGTTGGCCACCACGTGATCTGCTCCGTACTGGCCAATGAGTTGGTTGGCGGCGAAGTCTGCGGCTAGCATGCCTTCTGCCTCGGCACAGATTCTGCGTGGACAGCGAGCCAATGTGCAACCTCAACAGATTAACACTCATTCAGCCTCATTTGAGAACAAAACAAAGCCCAGGTGAAAGACAAAACGTGCAATTCATGGTTCCCCTCATTCCTTTTCACATCAAGGGCGTGCAGTGAGGACAAGGATTATTTTGAATAATAATAGTTCAAACCCACCATCCTAGACAGGAAGATAAATACACTTCTCGAAGATGCATGAGCAACACAATAGCAGGCACTCAGTCAATGCTGCCTGTATTAGTGCTTTTTGACGAAAAGGAAATGGTGCAGTATCTGTCTCGCATACCGGCGAACTCCTCCCCACACTTGAACCACGCCATAAGGAAAGAGATAAAGGAGGGAGTGAAAGAAGAAAGAGAGAGAGAGGTGCGGTAGTGGAGGTCTCCAGAATAATTTTGGCCACCCGGGAATCTTTAAGGTGCACTGATATGGCAAAGCACACCTACGTATTTTGCATTGCCTCTTCTTTAATGACAGCCACACCATTCGCACTGCAATGGGAGACCTTTGGACTCCCCTGTTCGCTCCCTTGTTGCGATATAGCACCACTGGCAGGGAGACACGGCTTATGGTATGGGACCAGCTGCTGGCATGGCTGGCTAATGCTCCTCTCTAAAACACCACCTCACGAAGAAAAGAAGAACATTTGTTCATTTCCCAGTGTGGATCGCTAATGATGGCTGCCCTCTCCATTTCCCAGTTAATGCAGGACCGTAAAGAAAGGGGTGGTTTGAGAGGACTTGATTTGTTGCAACCGGGGCTATCTAGCTAGCACCAGAGTGGTGATGGGAAATGGCTGAGTCCAAGCTGTGACGAGCAATCACAAAGGCTGCTATGTAAGGAGTGCTGCACATGCTGTGAGCTGCATTATTTACTTTACTTGACTCTACATTCAAAATTAGCCATCGCCCAATTCCCACTATGCAAGCTTCCATGTCCCGCCAGTTGGGAAAACTTTCAGAGCATGATCAAGTTTCCAGGCTCCAACTTCCCTCAAAGGATTTCATCCGCTGTCACATATAACTCAGTCATGCTGCCTCATGAAAAATAACAGCTAAAAGTCCTTCTCTACAAAGGTAAAATGCCTGAAAGGCCAGCTGCTCAAGCAATTTAAGCCGAGAGAACACTATTTAATAATTCGGCCCAAACTTAGAAAAGTTCTTCTGCTGCTGGTGAAAGAATGGAAAGGGGTCAGCAGTATATGAGCTTAGTGGAAACAATTCAAGCAAATGGTTTCAAACGTAAATGAAAAGTGTCTTATATCAAACAGTGGTTTTTTGGCGCTGCTGGCATTTAACTATTGTCAATATTTCATGGAACTGAGAATTCTTGTGAATATCCTTGCTTCTGCTGCACAATTTGTAAAGGAGACTGTGTTCTTGAGTCTCCAATCGAGTTGTTTATTTCTCAAGCTGTTTTAGCATGGAGTGTCCTCCATCAACTGATAGATAATGTTAGTTACTGTTCTACAGATATTATTATTGTCAAATGTACCTTCACTATTTAAACACAAATGCAAATAAAAAAGAGCAAGCAAGGATTTCTGATGTCGGCTCCAAAGGGACACAGACAGCAGCTCCATTCAGCTGCTGTTCTCAGCAACAATAGACTCTATGGCTCTTTTCCGGCTAGGCTCAAGCAGGCTCAAGAGACACATTTATGGCTGAGAAAACTGGATTTAAAAATTTTCCCACCCCTCAATTGAAACTTGCGATGTCTACACCAATGATGACGCCATGACCGCTGTTAGAAAGTGAATGGTGGTGTAACGTAGTCTCTGGGGTCCACTCGCAAAAAACTGTATTGATGTCACCGCAATTTGCTTCTGAAATCGGGGCAGTGATGGTGACGCCAGTGCTTAAATTTCTGGCCTCTTCTATAGCTTGCCAAAGCTCCGTTTCAAGTGTTCAAGTGAAAATAGTCTCATTGTGTTTAGAACACCTTAATCCATCGGTACAGGACAGCTTCAATTTGTCGTCAAGTGTCATTTTACGCTGGCTTCTCTTGAGTGTTGCAGTTGACAAAGGCACGAGGAAGTTCAATCATGACTAGAGCTGGGATTTTTGGTACATGTGCCAATTTTGAAGTACCCCAATAATTGTGCTCGCTATCACTAGACATCTGGCAAGCTACTTGCACCAAATTCTTCTCAAGTTTCTTGTCCCGAATTTACGCTGAGTGCCCAGGACAATTACAGTCAGTAAGTCTTTTTTTCTTCACGCACACGTGGATGATTCAGCCATTAACTTTTAACTGAACACAACTTATTGCTTTCTCTGTTCTGTAGACAACATGCTCTTCTGCCTCACACTGAATGGATCCTTTCATTGGCTTCCGACTATCAGTGCCAGCTTTGCAAAAGAAACTACCGG
Organism: Amblyomma americanum; assembly: GCF_052857255.1. Classification (NCBI taxonomy): domain Eukaryota; kingdom Metazoa; phylum Arthropoda; class Arachnida; order Ixodida; family Ixodidae; genus Amblyomma; species Amblyomma americanum. The sequence goes on from NC_135497.1 coordinate 142,603,517, forward strand.
TGGGACAATTCGGCATATATTTATGAATTCTTGCCAAGAATTCTGATCCAGTGGACGAGACTATGAAAGACTGACAATCATAATGACTGCCCAAGCTTCAGATATGGAAGCTGTCCTGCCAAATCTCAAACCTAAGGGTTCCCTAACCTGAAGCATGTTACTTCCGTTGCCCACACACTGCACCGCATGCCAGAGGAGATTCGCGGCGTGCATGCTAGAGTTAACACATTTGAGTCTGAAATGCTCTCGAATTATAAGCAGTAACACCTGGTTTTCATCTCCACTACAAGCCTTCCCTTGCCACCTGGATTAGTAGCGGCTCATTGAGATACATTTATAAGAGCAGCAAAGTATTAAGCAGGGAATCGCAACTAGGTAGCAGCCCCAGTGAAGGAATTAAAGGTGACATTTGCTGCCACAGAGCTGCTACAAGAATACAAAACATAAAACTGAGCAGGGGACAAGACACAGGATAGAAGCAAACCGCACGAGCTCAGACTAACAACTGCTTTATTTGAGCGAAACCGCTTTCCTTCAAAAGCAAAAGGCATGTGCCACAAACATTCAACGCACCACACCCAGTGAAATCATCTTATCAAACCAAGAAAGTGAAGCTCTTTCTTACAGGTGTATCAATGCCTCACTAACACACTTATCAGGCCCAGAACATACAATGAGCAAGGCTTCAATGATTTCACGTGCCTTTTTGTCCTTTGCACGGCCTATAATTTTTTATGCATGAGAAGTGGCGTGCATTGTTCTTTTCCTTTTTTATTCTTTTCACAAGAGTGCCAGTGTTTTGGCAGGTGCTGCCCACAATCCGAAGTCAACGAGTTCATGTGCTCTTGAAGACGCTTATCAATGCAACGTCCCATCCGCCCTGCATATACGGAACCGCAGCTGAGAGGAATCTCATAACAACTTCTGTTCTGCAGGGCATGTACTTAGATCTGTGGTCAATTCCACATCCTGATTTCTTCCGATTATTTTCAAGGGACAAAAGGGACACGTGCAAGGGACAAAAAGGCGCGTGAAACCATTGAAGCCTTGCACATTGTAAGTTCTGGGCCTGATAAGTGTGTTGGTGTAGCATCGATACACCTGTATAAGAAAGAGCTCCACTTTCTTGGTTTGAAAAGATGATTTCGCTGGGTGTATTGCTTTGAGTGTTTGTGGCGCATGCGTTTTGCTTTTGAAGGAAAGCGGTTTCGCTCCAATAAATCAGTTGTTAGTCTGAGCTCGTCCTTTTTGCTTCTATCCTGTGTCTTGTCCCCTGCGCAGTTTTATGTTTTGTAATCATGTCATACCAACCAGCCCCTCATCGCTCACTCTTGCTACAAGAAACTGCAACAAGCACTGTCCTAACCATAGAGGTGTACAGTATCGGGAAGTAAGCTTGTATGTTTGTTTGTTTATGCAGTTTAACATCCCAAGGCGACTCGGGCTATGAGGGACACCGTAATGGAAGGCTCAGGGAATTTCGACCACCTGGGGTTGTTTAACGTGCACTGACATCGCACAGCACACGGGCCTCTAGAATGTCGCCTCCATTGAAATTCGACTGCTGTGGCTGGGATCGAACCAGTGTCTTTCAGGTCAGTAGCCAAGCACCATACCACTGAGCCACCGTGGCGGCTTTGGGAAGCATGGAATTAAAACAGACCCTATGGCTTGGCCAAAAAACAAGCACTCCGAATTCTGCCTGTCACCTCCATATAAGTCAAACGGTCCTTCCGCCCTCAAGAATACAACATTGGACAAAAGACACAACCTGAGCAACGAGGCCCTGGAGATGTTTCTAATCTTTTTCTTCCACTGAAGAAAGTAACAGATACATGCGCTTTGGTGTAAAGAATACCACCAAGATTCCATGTTGCTTCATCTAAGGATATCTGAAGGCAAAAAAAAAGCTTTGAAAGCACTCTCACACGTGGATTGTCCCAAAATATGTCCAGACATTTTCTGTTTTTCTGCTTCACGATTTCAGTCAAACCCTTGTCCTGGTAATCCCAGTGCTTATTATGACAAGCTTTAGTGACGAACAAAGCAAAGCAGAGTCTGAAGCAGAGCTACAGCTTCTTACATATCGCGCATCGCCTCCACGGAGAGCCCTTCATATTTGGCAAGTGTGTCAGCCATGCTGCCCAGGTGGGCGGCCACGTAGGCCAGGTTGGCAGCCCTCGGGCGAGATGTGCTGATGTAGTCCAGCAAAAAGTGTACAAGGGCAGCCAGGTCCGCTCGACTTGGGGGCAGCCGGGCTCGCTGCGTAAGATCTACAGCCACGCCGAGGGCAGCCACCATGGCAATGGCTGGCGCACCCTGCACCTGCAGTCCAGTATTTTGCACCTTGTTATTTCGCAGTGCTTTCTTTGATGTCCCACTACCAGCACTACCCCAGTGCAGATGCCTGATGCACTGAAAGAGCAGGCAGGTGCTAAACAGTGCCACAGAAAATTCGCACTGCAAGGCCTCACCTAATGCAGTAAGCGCTCAGATGTGCATTCTTATGCTCATCTTTAGGAGATGAATAATCCAGACACCTGCTTGACTAAATACTTATACTGTACACGAAATCAGTCCGATCACTGACCATGTAAAGGAAGGCAAAAAGTGATTTCAGAGACCCTACAGGTTCCTCGTTGACTGAACCCTTATGGGCTGCGAAACGCCAATTCTATCTCCTTTTACCTAGTCAGTGACTTCATTTCCTTTTACCTAGTCAGTGACTTCATTTCTTTTATTCCAATTATGATGCGTGACAAGACAGAATTCTGCCCAGCACTTGGCGCAACTTTTGACTAAATAACTAGGTTATCTTTAGGTATTTCAGCTGTACAACGCCTCCACCAACTTCGTTCCACATAAATCTAGAGGAACCTAATGGATACATCTTAACCATAAGTTTTACAGAAGACCATGGGTGCTCAACACTACTGTTCTAGCCTGAAAGAGCCAATATCTCATCTTTCTGCGCAGAATTTGAAGACAGCCATGTGTCTAGAGTCTCCTCTGGAAAAGTCTTGCAACAATATTGGCGAGACAGTGGTTCCTTGCAAGGATTGCTGCTCAGTCAACTGTATTTTAAATCAATTAAGCAAACCAAACAGAAGCTTTCAAGTTTATATATATATATATATATATATATATATATATATATATATATATATATATATATATATATATATATATATAAGTTAAAGGAAATGAGGGGCCCGTTTGACAAATTTATGAAGGGAGCCAACAGTCACCGAAACCAAGGTGCATAGGGGAACGTTAATTTTTTTTTTTTAAATGTGTTATGCTTATCAGTGGGATAATAATACTTAAATTAATAAATGCTTAAAGAAAATTACTTATAAAGCAGCAGAAAAAACAACCATGCCGCCGGTGGGATCCGAACCCACGACCTCCGAATATCGCGTCCGGTGCTCTTACCAACTGAGCTACGGCGACGGCTGTCCAATCTGCTGCTCTCGTGGGTATTTATGTTTACTGGGTGTAAGCGAGCCTTGAGAGTGTTCACCAGCGCCACCCTCGACCATAGCGGCGGACGTAGCACGTCCTGTAATACCGCGAGCGTGACGTAGAACGTCATCTAACGGCAAGGGCGGAAACTGTGCGAGAGCCCTCTTATGCTACCTATGGCATCAAGACTGCCAGAACCGAGACCCTCGTTAAGCTATTAGCAGACAAGTTAAAGGAAATGAGGGGCCCGTTTGACAAATTTATGAAGGGAGCCAACAGTCACCGAAACCAAGGTGCATAGGGGAACGTTAATTTTTTTTTTTTAAATGTGTTATGCTTATCAGTGGGATAATAATACTTAAATTAATAAATGCTTAAAGAAAATTACTTATAAAGCAGCAGAAAAAACAACCATGCCGCCGGTGGGATCCGAACCCACGACCTCCGAATATCGCGTCCGGTGCTCTTACCAACTGAGCTACGGCGACGGCTGTCCAATCTGCTGCTCTCGTGGGTATTTATGTTTACTGGGTGTAAGCGAGCCTTGAGAGTGTTCACCAGCGCCACCCTCGGCCATAGCGGCGGACGTAGCACGTCCTGTAATACCGCGAGCGTGACGTAGAACGTCATCTAACGGCAAGGGCGGAAACTGTGCGAGAGCCCTCTTATGCTACCTATGGCATCAAGACTGCCAGAACCGAGACCCTCGTTAAGCTATTAGCAGACGTTAAGCTATTAGCAGACATAGATGACGTTCTACGTCACGCTCGCGGTATTACAGGACGTGCTACGTCCGCCGCTATGGTCGAGGGTGGCGCTGGTGAACACTCTCAAGGCTCGCTTACACCCAGTAAACATAAATACCCACGAGAGCAGCAGATTGGACAGCCGTCGCCGTAGCTCAGTTGGTAAGAGCACCGGACGCGATATTCGGAGGTCGTGGGTTCGGATCCCACCGGCGGCATGGTTGTTTTTTCTGCTGCTTTATAAGTAATTTTCTTTAAGCATTTATTAATTTAAGTATTATTATCCCACTGATAAGCATAACACATTTAAAAAAAAAAAATTAACGTTCCCCTATGCACCTTGGTTTCGGTGACTGTTGGCTCCCTTCATAAATTTGTCAAACGGGCCCCTCATTTCCTTTAACTTGTCTGCTAATAGCTTAACGAGGGTCTCGGTTCTGGCAGTCTTGATGCCATAGGTAGCATAAGAGGGCTCTCGCACAGTTTCCGCCCTTGCCGTTAGATGACGTTCTACGTCACGCTCGCGGTATTACAGGACGTGCTACGTCCGCCGCTATGGTCGAGGGTGGCGCTGGTGAACACTCTCAAGGCTCGCTTACACCCAGTAAACATAAATACCCACGAGAGCAGCAGATTGGACAGCCGTCGCCGTAGCTCAGTTGGTAAGAGCACCGGACGCGATATTCGGAGGTCGTGGGTTCGGATCCCACCGGCGGCATGGTTGTTTTTTCTGCTGCTTTATAAGTAATTTTCTTTAAGCATTTATTAATTTAAGTATTATTATCCCACTGATAAGCATAACACATTTAAAAAAAAAAATTAACGTTCCCCTATGCACCTTGGTTTCGGTGACTGTTGGCTCCCTTCATAAATTTGTCAAACGGGCCCCTCATTTCCTTTAACTTGTCTGCTAATAGCTTAACGAGGGTCTCGGTTCTGGCAGTCTTGATGCCATAGGTAGCATAAGAGGGCTCTCGCACAGTTTCCGCCCTTGCCGTTAGATGACGTTCTACGTCACGCTCGCGGTATTACAGGACGTGCTACGTCCGCCGCTATGGTCGAGGGTGGCGCTGGTGAACACTCTCAAGGCTCGCTTACACCCAGTAAACATAAATACCCACGAGAGCAGCAGATTGGACAGCCGTCGCCGTAGCTCAGTTGGTAAGAGCACCGGACGCGATATTCGGAGGTCGTGGGTTCGGATCCCACCGGCGGCATGGTTGTTTTTTCTGCTGCTTTATAAGTAATTTTCTTTAAGCATTTATTAATTTAAGTATTATTATCCCACTGATAAGCATAACACATTTAAAAAAAAAAAAAAAAATTAACGTTCCCCTATGCACCTTGGTTTCGGTGACTGTTGGCTCCCTTCATAAATTTGTCAAACGGGCCCCTCATTTCCTTTAACTTGTCTGCTAATAGCTTAACGAGGGTCTCGGTTCTGGCAGTCTTGATGCCATAGGTAGCATAAGAGGGCTCTCGCACAGTTTCCGCCCTTGCCGTTAGATGACGTTCTACGTCACGCTCGCGGTATTACAGGACGTGCTACGTCCGCCGCTATGGTCGAGGGTGGCGCTGGTGAACACTCTCAAGGCTCGCTTACACCCAGTAAACATAAATACCCACGAGAGCAGCAGATTGGACAGCCGTCGCCGTAGCTCAGTTGGTAAGAGCACCGGACGCGATATTCGGAGGTCGTGGGTTCGGATCCCACCGGCGGCATGGTTGTTTTTTCTGCTGCTTTATAAGTAATTTTCTTTAAGCATTTATTAATTTAAGTATTATTATCCCACTGATAAGCATAACACATTTAAAAAAAAAAAAATTAACGTTCCCCTATGCACCTTGGTTTCGGTGACTGTTGGCTCCCTTCATAAATATATATATATATATATATATATATATATATATATATATATATATATATATATATATATATATATATATATATATATATATATAGCTTCAAAGTTGACGGTAGCGAGTGATCTGCTGACAGTGCTAACTGTTGTTACTGAAACGCTAACAGCAAAGCAACTGTGGGAATGAAAAGAACTCGAGACAATTCCTTGGATGACCCATTCACATTCAAGAAGTCACATTCATTCACATTCATGAAGTTCACATTCATGAATGCAAAAAATACAGCACAAAAGCGTAATGCGCCACTTGTGTTCATTGCCTTTTCTATAAGATGGGAACTGTTTGCTGGAATATTTGTACTCTTTAATAAAACAAAGACAATGCAAGTCATCTCCATACTGCTATAGGCTTTCCATGAAGGAATCCTTATGCTGTGTAATGGACATAACCGTGCTTTGTATACAGTAGAATCTCTGCGATACGAATCTCACAGGGTTGCAAAAAAAATTCGTATCATCTGAATATTCGTATCATTCAAAACGAACAAAGTACGCATGCAGAAGCATTGTAAGTGCATTCATACAGATCTGCTTATGGCTGACGAGATTGATTTATGGGCGCGCGACTACAGCTCACTGCTCCCTGTGCATACAGCACGACTAGCGCTTGCGGAGTCAGCGATGTGTAGGCGACGCGCCGCCGCACATGCTCGTAGTGCGCACCGCACGACTAGCGATTGTGGTGCTGGCGATGTACACGAAGCGCTTAGTGCTCGAGGCTGGGGTTGCAGCTTGCACATTCCCATCATTCGTAATTAAGGGCGCGGGAGTGTTCGGAACATCCGAAATACCACACTGTACACAATGCATTCTGGCCAAAGAAATTATTTTTTGTATCATCCTGAAATTCGTATCATCAAAATTCTACTATAATCTGGCATTCTGGCAAGAACGCTGTCAGGGAACAAAAACCATCACTATCCTTGACAGCTGGTAAAGCCTCCGCTGTCTAAATGCATCAGGCATGCTGTACTTAGACACTAAACACTAAAACAAACTGGGATGAAACAGAGACGAACAGATAGCATGCATAACCCTGCATGTCTTAACGCCAAGGTACAGCGCTCCTGACACATTCAAGATGTATAATCAAGTAGCCACCTTTGTAGCTTTGCTCTAGCTGCTGTTTGTCATTTGTCATCAAGGGCGTGCAAATCGCAAGCAAAGGTATAACCTACGCACAATAACTTTTCATCGTTCACTGGGCGGCCACTGAGGCTCTCAAGAAATGCGCTCTGCAAGTTGCTCAGCAGGCCTACAAACAATGGCAAGCAGCAGTGGTAAAGATCCACCTGGTCACAACCATAAGGCCACAAAGAGAAATCTATGCAGTTTTCTGAAATGATGATAATTTTTAAAAATATTCGCCTCGGTGTGAAGCGAGGTTTCTTTTGTGGACAAAGCTCTGAGAGTGTACACATGAACGGCATCCGTAATTATTGCCTCATTTAAAGCCTACTACACCTTGGAGGGTTGCCCCGAACACATCATACTGAATGTTGCAATGGTTCTGAAAACCTCTAAATTGCAGACCAACCCCTATCAGAGCAACAGTTGTGTGTCCCTTTTTTGCTTTTAATCTCTGCGTACGTATTTAATTACATTTTTCGTAGTTGCTGTTTCGGTCCCTGAGTCCCAGTCTGGGTTACTTTGTGTATGTTGCTATTAGATTCAGGCATTGTGTTTTCTACTATGGCAAACTCAGTGCAATTCAAGTGTTTTGCATTTTCCTTTGCCCCAACCTACTCTAATGCTCAGCAGGGAAATACATAGGTATTTGAATAAATAAATAAAGTGAAGGGCCCAAAAGTAGCTTTGCCCAGGTGGTGCCAGGTGGGCTTTGAAAGGCGTGGGCAGAGGACATGCGGTGCCGACCTTCATGAAGCGGATGGCCTCCGATACGTCCTTTGCATCGGCCAGCGTCAGGTAGTGGATCTCATGGGGCAGCCGCCGCTGGTCCAGGATCTCCAGGGTGCCCGCCTTGTACCGAATGGACTGAAGCATGGCTGGTCAGTGGCAACTCCGACCCCGCTGCTGCAAGGATGGTTGCCACGCCAAAACCTCTATTTGGTCCAACACAAAGGCCCTGTAGCGATCCTTTCAACTAAGAGCCCACTTGGCTAGTTCCAGCTCAAGAGGTTCAGTGGTGTCAAAAACGTCTGTACCTCAACAATATCGCCATCCTGACCACTAGTGCCCACTGGAATCACACAGTCTTTTGCCACTGAATGAACAAGATGCTTTCAACTGCGACTTAATGCACCAACAAAAAGCAGTGGATGACAACTAACACCACAAAACCTACACACTGTGACCTTCTCGAACAATTACCTTAGATCTAATTTTTATTTAAAAAATTGGAGGGAACACTTAAGATCTGCATTAAGGGTATGACGAGGTAACGTAATGAGTTAATTCCCATACATGCACAAGGTCATTCTCTCCGTTACATTACTAGAACCCTGGGAGTCCTGAATACTCTCCTGACGCGAAGCTGCAGGGGTTAGGTGATGTGCCAGTGCCCTGCGGTGACAGCTGCTCCCAGCAGTGGGCCTCCTGCGACCCAGGTTGCTCTTCCCGAGCGGCCAATCATTAATGCAACTTCCACCTGCCAAGGTGGGCGGTTTGCTCACTATCCCATGGGCAGGTTGTGATCACGCTGCAAGGTCACGTGACCTAGGTTGTCCACCTGCCTCCTAGGATAGTTACTTTCTGGGCGCCACCTACCAGAGTCATGCTCGTGATTTTTCGCTATGTCTGCTACTGTCTCCAAATGAAACAATAAACAAGCCTTCAGAATGTTACCTCCGCTTTTGTACCATTCAGCCAACTAAACACAACTGTCACCAATTCTGAAGCACAAAGAACCTGTTGGAAAATCACACCCTAAATCCTAATGCAACATATACATTACTAAGCAGCCAAGACATACCATATCAGTACCAGTACGCAGAACAAGGCAATAAATAACATGTCCAATTGTAACGAGTAGTATGAACAAGGAATCGACATATTCGTGTAGAAAAAAAGCCGAGGGCTGCCGCATCCTCTACAGAAGTAGTATTTCTCGGGTCGCAACTGCCTGGCTCTCAAATTCCTGCACTGCTAACTTTGCCTGCGCAAAAAGTTGTAATGATTTCTAATGCTAAATCGATAAAAAAAGTAAGTACAGAACACAAGTAAAACAACTTTTGCTAGATATAGCATTGTGTTGACCTGTGTTGGGATCTCTGACAAATAGCAAAATAACGTCATTTCGCCCTAACCACAGGTTAACGTGTTTGCCTGTTGTGTTAAACTGAGTACACTTTTTACATTTCCTTCTTTTAAAGACCGAGAGATACAGGACAAATCAACACGATCATTTTCATAAAATGGCAACGTTAGATGAAGAGAGATGCATTCACTGTGAAATGGAGTAAACTGTTTCTTTCCTTATTGCTTCAAGTTTTCTGCACGATAACTAACCACATTCTGTGGACAAAACACATAGATACTGTTGTAGCAAGCTCCTTCCGTAAGCTGTTTTTCTTGAAGCCCTCACTATAATCTTCCACGCCAAGTGTTCGCCTTTTAGTGTACAATTCCCTTATCCACCCACTGTTGGAATATGCCGTAATTATCTGGGACACTTTCACCTTAACCAACATTAATAAACTAGAACGAATACAGCACAAGGTAGTTAGCTTTTGTTTACAATTTATACAGCAGTCCATCTGTCAGCCAGCTCCTGAAACAAAGTGGATTATCCCCAGTGGCTGCGCAATCGTGCCTGCCGATTAAAGTTTCTTTTTCAGCTAGTGAATGGTCCATTATAAAATTAATACTTCCCAATTTTTTGCTTCCTCCTCAGGTTACAATACGAGACAAAGGCACGTTTTCACAATAACCCCTTTGAACGCACGAAACAACTGATTTGAAATATTCTTTTTTCCGTGACAATTACAGACTGAATTAACCTAAATAACGAGATTATGACCCAGAACTCTTTAGCGATGTTTGAAAAATGCCTACAAATGTTATGAATTTCAGTGTTTCTACGCTTTTATATTTGATGTATACTTATCCTGCTATGATTTTGTACTAGATCGCAGTATCTACAAATAAATTAAATTTAAAAAACATGCTTTACCATGAGCTCATTGCCGCATGTTTCATGGGGGCTTATCTTACTTTGTCAGTTTGAAGTTATGTGCCAGGCGTGTGTCCTATGTTAAGGTGGCAACTAGAATCAATTCCTTGATACATTCCTGGTGCCTACAAGATTTCTATTCCCCATAACATGGCTTTTACTAGTTTGTTATTCACTTTGTTATCCAATTGAGACTGCCATTTTTCCCTTAGTTTACACTGTACCAGCATCATGCAATCGTTATAAGGCATGTTTACTTCCCTAATTGCCTTGTTGTGAGCTGAACAACACACCAGACTACTCCCTCGTCACCTCCATTTCGAGCATGATCTGGACACACAACAGAATTTTATTTATTTCAGCTGTTGTTATATTATGTACAATGTCCCCAAGTAGCATGTCCCCAAGTAGCGGCACTGTGACAGCACGTCTAGAGTAAAGAGCTGCGAGTACGCTTAGGCAGCCTGTGTAAATGAGTTTGTTAAGTTTTCATTTATTATTTTTTTTCAACGCTAACAGAGACAGCGTAACATTCAGCAGTGAAGATGGATGCACACTGGATGCTGGATAAAGCGTAGCATTTGTTATATTGCAATGATGGGTGCTGAACTGCCTATTAACTACTGCAATTTTGTTTTTCCTAATATGCCAAATTATCAGAAGAATGGTCTGCCTAGTATGGGAGAGCTGTGTGACTAACAAACAAAATTGCTCTCTTCCGCTCCTTTGTTATTGAAACAAAAAATTTCACAATGCTAGGTAAACCGGTCTTTGGGTAAGCAGCACAACGATCTTGAACCACCTTCAGCCCAACCAAGGATTCCTTAAGCCACACTTCAGGTGTCCACCCAGGTGTGAGACAGATGCTGCAGCCATTTCCTTTCCTCAAAAATCAATTTTCAATTTCCTCTTTATTTCTTTCTTCTTTCAACCCCTCCTTTATCCCTTCTCTTATGTGGGTGTCCACGGAGATATTTGTGAGGCAGTAACTGTGCCATTTGCTTTCCTCAAAAACCAAACAAAACAAGTAAGCCACCCCTGTTAATTGGCACAACTTGTAGAGGCCTGCATTTTCACATTCACATAAGGAAAGGTACACAACTGGCTCCCTGGGTCAGTGTACACCTGAACCTCCCTTTCCTGTACCTGTGGTGTTGGTGTCCAACTGCAAAAACCTGCTTTAATTTCGTTCCACATGCTGGATAGACAGCTGGATTAGCTGAGCTAATCCACATTTATCAGGAGCGTGTAGCGGAGCTTCCATGGACAGGCCTCGGACGCTTAGCAAGCGTCTTTGTTTTTGGCGAATTCCAGGGTTAGCGAAGTTAAGCCACTGCCAATTTTTGAAAATGTTTACTTATTTATTTATCACAATACCCACAACTCCATTATCTGGCATTACAGCGGGGCGTAGGTGGTGGTGGTGGTGGTGGGGGCAGATGAAAAAGAGAAAAAGAAAGGATATACATACAGGTGGCGAGAAAAAAAGAAATAACAGTGCGATAAAAAACATAGAGTCATTACACATAAAATAATATCAGATCAAGTAAGAAAATTAATCATTTGATGATATGGTGAGGCATACTACACGTGAAGATTCAGGTCTCCATGCATTATGAAAATGAATGCCTTTTCCTTTTGGTTTGCTTGTTAACCATGTGATCCGCTAACAACATCAAATACTGCGCAATGTACTAGGAGACTAGGTCTTATTGGGCATTCACTAAGCACCTTTTGCCTCGTCGGCCATCGCAGTATGGCCTAGACTCCCTGTGACTGTTTCTCTTGTTGCACACGCCTCTGTCAAAATGCAGCAAACAAAGAGTTATAAACAGAAATGCAGAGGCCTGTAGACACCACTTCGTGTGGGCCATTTCTCAACACTCCTTGTAACTTCCTAAATATATGACTATTAACTTAGCCGTTAATATAGGGCTTAATATGCGAATCGGTTACATTTAAAGAATGGAGAGAAAACAACTAAACATATTACACCGCTCTAGTGTCTCTTCAGTCACTTGGCAAAGAGCAACAGCTCCATATGTTGCAGCGTTTTGACAGCTGTCCCTCATGCCTTGGTGCCATGCTCTAATCATGTTCCTATAGTCTGTCCTTAATGCAGCGCCATGCTTGCTGGAGGTATTCACAAGAAAGATGCTCAATGTGCGTCTTTTCCCGTACTGTCCAGTGTTCTTGCACTGCCCATCTAAATTTTCCCTGCACTGTGCAAAGGTTAGTGCAGTGTCTACATGTGTCTCCCCAACTGTACACTGGCAAAAGTTGCAAGGAGATAAAACACGTGGCATATGCCTAAAAATGCCACATCGCAGACCATTTCATTGCAGTATTCTGGAACTATATGGTGCGTCATAAAAAACGATGACGATGAAGGTTGATGGTGTTTATTAGCGCAAAGGCAACTAAGACGAAAGAGAACCAGAAACTGACATGGGATGAGCTCAAGATGATGCAGCATTTTATGGTAAGCATTGGGAATTATGCAATCATAAGTGACAGTGATAAAATGTTAAAAGCAGTTGTACAACGCCTGCAAAACGAATTACATAAAATGTGTATGTTGCTCTTTCTTAAACTGTGCTTAGGTATGCCAATGTAATCACTGAACGGGTGCAAGAAATTTTAGGGCAAAGTGCACTGCTTACAAACTTCAGATGCTCTCCAATCACTCTCATCTCCACCACAGTCAAATAGGGTATGCTTAATGGTGTCGTTACATCCACGCTTATCATATGCAGGGTGGGGCTCTGACACAAGTAGATATGACGAGTGCGTCCAGAATATATGGCATATCCTCAATTCTGTCAAGCACACTTCAACAGAGCAATTTTTTAAACCGTTCACTCCAGGAGCCTACATGAGGCCTCACGTTTTTGACAGATCTGAGTTATTCCATGTTTAATGCAGTGCTTGTAGTTTGGTTTGGTTTATGGGGGTTTAACGTCCCAAAGCGACTCAGGCTATGAGAGACGCCGTAGTGAAGGGCCCCGGAAATTTCGACCACCTGGGATTCTTAACCTGCACTGACATCGCACAGCACACGGGCCTCTAGAATTTCGCCTCCATAGAAATTCGACCGCCGCGGCCGCAGTGTTTGTGCTGTTGGCAGGGAATTTGGCTAACATGTATAAGTCCCCTATCTTCGGATGCAGATGCTGCTCCCTTGTCAGATTCTTTATGTCCATAAAAATCAGCAGTGGCTATGAAGACCCAACAGAATGTTATCAGGTGACCCCTGTTTAAAGATTCGGTGATATGCTGCGACTATGCATTGAAAGTGACATCCAAATTTCTGTATGCACAAAAAAAAACTGAGCGACACTAAACGAGTCCATATATACAACAGATTTAGTTACTCTGTTTTCTACCATCTATTTTAAAGCCATGAGAGCTGCGAGTGCTTCAGCAGAGGAGATGATGGTGATGGATTTTTGTGGCGCAAGGACATCTATGGCCAAAGAGCGTCATGGCACAAGGTATCTCTGATTACTCAAGGTGGGGTCAAAGACCGTTTTACCAAGCACTTCACCCCTGGAGAGCCAAGCACCAGGCCACGGGTAAGCTTGTACCCACTGTGTCACCGGTGGGTACCTGGCGGCACTGGGGATCGAACCCCGCACCTCCCGCATGCGAGGCGGATGCTCATCCACTTGGCAACCGCAGCGGGGCTAGCAGCGGAGATAGCTCTGTCCTCGTTCATGATTTTCTAGCGGAAAACACTTTAAAACAATTACATGTGTAACGAAGTCTGTGCACTTTGAACAATCAAATTATGACTCTTCACAACTGCATTTTCACAGAACGGACAAAAAGTGTTATTGAATAGCCTGCAGTGGGGTGTTCCTCTTGCGAATAGTCAGCGACGACTTTTCACATTCAACAGGTTGTGTTAACCACAGAGCTGGTGTGTCGTTCATGCAGCTTGTTATAAGCAGTCATATGTAAAGGGGCAAATTAATTTCATCTGCTAGTGTACTCCAGTCGATGAGAAAATAAGGCTATTGGAAAGATAACTTGCTGGCATACAGCCTCGATGATGAGATACCCATCACTGATGGGTATGTTCGCTGCTTGGCTGAACTCCACAGTGGAACCTATGAGCTCTGAATTGAACTTGTTCTGAAGGTGCGAGTAGACAAACAAAGGCCTACATAAGCCAGACCACATGCACAGCCTATTCTTGACACGTTGGAGTTTCAGCAAGCATCCTGTAGCAGTGCCCCAGGAGGAGTGCAACAGGGTTTTTAAAATGTTCATGGTTCATTTTAATGCAAGCTCATCGAGAAAAAAATGTGTCGTCGGAGCTAAATTCCCTGATTTGCAGGAGGGAGGCAATGTCACCGGACCGTATCATCCCCACTGGCTGGAGAGAAGTGACATCACCAGACCAAAAGTGACATCACTCCCAGTAAAGGCATCAAGAGCTTCTAAAGCTGTCTTATTGCCAACGGGCATTGGAATCAGGTGTCCCTGTGATTCTTCCTTTACGTATTTGATGTAGGATAAAAAAATAAGCTCCTTGTATAAAACAACACCCGAGAATTTTTGTTCGCTCTTTACCACTGATTCTTGCCTCTCAAAAGAAGGCCAAAGTACAATGCCTTGTTTCCATGAGAAAAGTATGCAGGCTGTCTTTGCAGCAATAAATTGAAAACCATTTTCATCAGCCCATTTTGCAAGCAGTCCAATTGACACTTGTCTTTCACATGTAGCTAAACCACAAGACCGAACCCTGACCTGAAAATCATCCACGTATACGTGACCAGTATGACGTCACGCGAGGAACACATCATTAAGATACAAAATCTAGAGTTGAGTAGGGCACCCACGGGGGGATGCTGTTCTCTCACACAAAAACAGAGCATGGAAATGCCCAGTGAGACAGATAACTTCACGAAACATTTAACGTATTCCCACCTATGCCGTAGGACAACTGGTCTCTCAGGATACCATAGTGCCAAGCTCTATCATACACTTTCTCATGACAAAAAGACAATGGAAAGCAGACTAGCTTAGCTTAAGTATAAAAGCACCTCTGAAGATGTACCACACTGAGAAAAAGTCGTCCTATATTAATTCTTTGGTAGTGATGCCAGCCACCCATTATCTGGCCACACTAAGCAACGCAGCATGGAATAAGTGTTCTTATACCAGCCATATGCCAACACAACCAAATATGGAGCAACCAAGGTTGGCTGCCTCACATAAGGTTAACCATTAGCCACCAGGAGAGAAGAAAAAACAAGTAGAGGAGGAGACAGAAAACATGCGAGAGAAAATAGTATAGTGAACGATTGGAAAGGAGTATAGAAAAGGGTGACTGGAGAAAACAAGACGCCTGCAAACAATGTTTGCTCATCTACACCACAACAATGATGCTACTGATACCAAGTGGACGAGTGATTACCAAAGGAAGGAAAGCAAGGTTGACAGCATCAGAAGATCAGGTGGAAGGATGATCGACGTAACGAAATTTGCCGAGATAGAGGCAGCTGCAGATATGACATGACGGGTAATTGAAGACCACCATGGGGGTGAGACTGATGACGATGGCCACGACAATGGCAGAACCATAATCTCTTGTTTACAGTTCTCAAGCACACAGAACTGGGTGGCGTAAAATGCAAACAACTATATGGCTCAAATTTATGACTGGAAACATACAAGCGTGTCATTACTCCTCATTCCTGCTTTTTTTAGCACTCCTCAGTTTCAAGCTGCTAAGCACTTATGAATTGCCCAAGCTAAGTCCAAAACTCACTTCCCCAACAAGTATAACAGGTTTGTGGAAAGGGCAGCGACCAACCCACTATTTATAAGGTTGTCAAATGTCTCGACTTTCCTCTTCCCTTCAAACCCTCCTCAACCCAACCCATTTCAGCGTTGAAAAATGTTTTATACAATCACTGACTTTTTATAAGCCACTTTATTTTACTTTGCAATCAGCATTTTATCCCACCCACGATACCTCGTTGGTGTGGGCACTGACCTCCTCCTGACTTACTTGGATATCACTCTACAGCATGTCTGTCCCGACTTCCGTATGATGCTTTAAGTCCCAACCTGTACTTGTCGGCACAAGCATTTATTTATTTATTCATTTAAAATACTGCAGGCCAATGCTTGGCCCAAGCAGGAAGGAATTCACATTGTTATACAATAAAAAGAATATTAAAGATATACAATATTAGCAGCAAACGCATACAAAACATACATAAAAACACAATTAGCAGGTAGATAGACATTGTAAAGTATCAGTAAAATTTTGTGAGGATAAAACAGCTGTTGGTAACAAATTCCAATCTTGCACTGTTCTAGGGAAAAAACTATTTAGAACTGTTAGTTTTTGCAAAAATGGGAGAAAGTGAATGCTCATGAACATTACGAGTCATTCTCACTAGAGGACGCTTAATGCACTCTGGAAGCTTGAGTTTATTTTGTCCTGTTAAGCTATTACATAGGAATGTCAATTGAGTGCTTTCTGCAGGTTTGCAGTGTTTGCTGCTGCTGAAACTGCCCAGACTACCAAGCACTCATACCGCACTGCATATGTACATAATGCAGACATCGAACAGCAACGCTTGCTATGGAAAAGGTATTTCCCTAGTACAAAAAGCTTATGGACGGATACGCATGGGATTTGTTATGGCATAAATGCAAGTCAAGCTAATCTCGTGCACTTAACAACAGGATGAAGAATGGGGGTGGGTGGAGCCTCAAGCAGGCAATTTTTCAAAAGCATGAAGCAGTCAAGCAAAGTACGATTAAAAGGGCCACAGGAATGAACAACTGGTACACAAAGGCAATGTACAAAACAAATAAATGTAAACAGCCAAGCAGACAGCAAGATATTGCTTAAAACAGCATACGTAAATGAATTTCATAGTTTGGTTTTCCTTTTTAAGCATGCGTCACGTCCCCCCCCCCCACTCCGCCGCTGTCACAACTTGTTGTGTTAGAAAGTTGGTAACCCTGCCCCTGCCCAGAAGAGCTGTTGGCCGACTTCCGATACATACCCCAATAAAACTTTATTGACTCAGACAGATGCTTTGGAATGCCTTTATGTAGCCTCTATGTATGCAGGTACTATGCGGATATTAACACAATTTTAAAAAAGCCTATTTGTATTTTTTGTACTGCAGCATTAATTTGCCAGAGCACGTAATATAGAAAAAGTACTTTCCAACATTTTTAATAGTTGCTTAGTTATTTTTACTTGTTTTAGATGGTACACTTCTAATCGTTTTCTCATGTATGCATGGTGTACTTTTTGGTATTCATATTTTTCTTTCATTTCCTAAGCAAAAACTAGAAGCAAGTCTCATAATGCTATCTCTGGGTTTTCCACGAGCTTCTTTGTGCCTCTTTGGAATGCTAATCAGCTGGTGCATATCTGAAGGTGCGTTATTACGTTCACCTCTCTTGCCTTGCGCACTCTCCTCCTATTTATATTTTTAGCAAGGAATCTGAAAGCATTCTATGTGTATCGTTGGCACTTTTGTTGGGTCATTCTGTGACCAGCAATATTTGCAAAAATTAAATAAGCAATGGCCACTGAATTTGTTGTCGCTTGCCCTTACTGCTTTGTCTACGCATCTTGTCTCTATATACCCAGTAGTAATAAATAGCGAAATAATTTTCTCGCGACACTGTGAGTAAATTTGTAAATTGGGGGGTTTAATGTATCACAGTGGCACATGGGCTGTGAGGGATGCCATAGAGGAGGGCTCTGGATTAATTTAGACCACTCGAGGTTCTTTAATGTGCACTGACATCACTCAGCCCGCGGGCATTTCTGTATTTAGTCTTCACTGAAATGCGGTCGCTCTGACTGACACCAAACCTGCAAGCTTGGGCCAGACACTGTGAGTGCAAGGGGATAGTGACTTCTGTTAATTTTCTTGCCTGTTTCATGCTGGAAAATCATGAACATCAGATTGTCTATCTCCACTTTAAACAATTTGGACCTAAAGTGACTGCCCCATACTACCCCTGTCACACGGACACAGTAAAGGTACTTTGAACTAATGCTCCATTACTCTAAGGACGAACGCGCGCTGCCACACGGACGCGCCAAAGGACACCTAGCTCAAAGGAGCTTCGAAACAAGGCAGCTCGAGTTCGTCCTTTGAGGCTTCAAGGGAGTACTCTCTCTCCCAGCGAATTAACACCATAAATAAATTGGGAAAAGAAACGTTCAATTTTCATTTTATAAATTCACTTCATAAGATTAGTGGTGTTTTAAAATATAAGATCATTTGTTTTGTGGCAGTCTCACCATGCCATACTCTCGTTCCAGATATACGAGCGTCACGGTAGCCACGGTAAATATGCCGCCATGTCGGCCATGTTTTCTCGCGTCGTCGCGTGGATCGTCACTCATTTTGATGGAGACCGCCGAACACAAGGCACACCAGAAAAACGTGACCACAAAAACAACGATCGCAGGGGTAAAAGAACCAAAGGGAACAACCGAAGAACGAAGCTGGGCCTGAGCCAGACTGATGATGATGATACTGGCTATCCCTTTGTATCGGGAGATCAACGGTACTAAAAACCGGATCAAGCCAAGAAGGTAAAAAAATAAAAATTAAAGAATAAAAAAACCACCTAACACACGCTCATGGCACGTTTTGGCCCCCTGAGCCTTCAAGGAGCGTGACCGTGTCGTGTGCGCCACCAATGTTCCAAACGTCGCTTGGTTCGCTCAACCAGCTTCCATTGCGGTGGCTCGTCGGGTCGGCGAAAACCGAGTGCCATCGCTAGTGCCCCGAGGCTGTTGGATCCGCTGATCGCGTCTGGTGGCATGGGGCCTACTGAGGAATTGTCCTGTGCATCCGAAACCGACGGGTGTAGGCCTGCACATTCCAACACGATGTGCTCGATGGTCTCATCAGCGCCTCCGCAAAGTTCACACATAGTGCTCATACCCTCCGTGTACTTTGCTCGAAGACATCGGGTGCGAAGCACACCGCTCCTAGCTTCGCACAACAGTCCACTGCCCCTAGTGTTGTCATATAGGGGCTCTTTTTCGACCTTCGATTTCCCTTGTTGCTAAAAGGCCAGGGCTGGCTTCTCGCGGGCCGTCTGCTGCCAACGACGCTGCTCCTCGCATCGCACTTGTTCTCGGATCTTTTGCCGTCCGCTGGGTTGGAAACTTGAAGTGGGACGGGTACCACTCCGTATTTATCCGCCAGACTCTTGGTGCGACGGGCCCACTTGGTGTTGACACACCTCAGGTGGACATGCTTTAGATTAGATAGATAGATAGATAGATAGATAGATAGATAGATAGATAGATAGATAGATAGATAGATAGATAGATAGATAGATAGATAGATAGATAGATAGATAGATAGATAGATAGATAGATAGATAGATAGATAGATAGATAGATAGATAGATAGATAGATAGATAGATAGATAGATAGATAGATAGATAGATAGATAGATAGATAGATAGATAGATAGATAGATAGATAGATAGATAGATAGATAGATAGATAGATAGATAGATAGATAGATAGATAGATAGATAGATAGATAGATAGATAGATAGATAGATAGATAGATAGATAGATAGATAGATAGATAGATAGATAGATAGATAGATAGATAGATAGATAGATAGATAGATAGATAGATAGATAGATAGATAGATAGATAGATAGATAGATAGATAGATAGATAGATAGATAGATAGATAGATAGATAGATAGATAGATAGATAGATAGATAGATAGATAGATAGATAGATAGATAGATAGATAGATAGATAGATAGATAGATAGATAGATAGATAGATAGATAGATAGATAGATAGATAGATAGATAGATAGATAGATAGATAGATAGATAGATAGATAGATAGATAGATAGATAGATAGATAGATAGATAGATAGATAGATAGATAGATAGATAGATAGATAGATAGATAGATAGATAGATAGATAGATAGATAGATAGATAGATAGATAGATAGATAGATAGATAGATAGATAGATAGATAGATAGATAGATAGATAGATAGATAGATAGATAGATAGATAGATAGATAGATAGATAGATAGATAGATAGATAGATAGATAGATAGATAGATAGATAGATAGATAGATAGATAGATAGATAGATAGATAGATAGATAGATAGATAGATAGATAGATAGATAGATAGATAGATAGATAGATAGATAGATAGATAGATAGATAGATAGATAGATAGATAGATAGATAGATAGATAGATAGATAGATAGATAGATAGATAGATAGATAGATAGATAGATAGATAGATAGATAGATAGATAGATAGATAGATAGATAGATAGATAGATAGATAGATAGATAGATAGATAGATAGATAGATAGATAGATAGATAGATAGATAGATAGATAGATAGATAGATAGATAGATAGATAGATAGATAGATAGATAGATAGATAGATAGATAGATAGATAGATAGATAGATAGATAGATAGATAGATAGATAGATAGATAGATAGATAGATAGATAGATAGATAGATAGATAGATAGATAGATAGATAGATAGATAGATAGATAGATAGATAGATAGATAGATAGATAGATAGATAGATAGATAGATAGATAGATAGATAGATAGATAGATAGATAGATAGATAGATAGATAGATAGATAGATAGATAGATAGATAGATAGATAGATAGATAGATAGATAGATAGATAGATAGATAGATAGATAGATAGATAGATAGATAGATAGATAGATAGATAGATAGATAGATAGATAGATAGATAGATAGATAGATAGATAGATAGATAGATAGATAGATAGATAGATAGATAGATAGATAGATAGATAGATAGATAGATAGATAGATAGATAGATAGATAGATAGATAGATAGATAGATAGATAGATAGATAGATAGATAGATAGATAGATAGATAGATAGATAGATAGATAGATAGATAGATAGATAGATAGATAGATAGATAGATAGATAGATAGATAGATAGATAGATAGATAGATAGATAGATAGATAGATAGATAGATAGATAGATAGATAGATAGATAGATAGATAGATAGATAGATAGATAGATAGATAGATAGATAGATAGATAGATAGATAGATAGATAGATAGATAGATAGATAGATAGATAGATAGATAGATAGATAGATAGATAGATAGATAGATAGATAGATAGATAGATAGATAGATAGATAGATAGATAGATAGATAGATAGATAGATAGATAGATAGATAGATAGATAGATAGATAGATAGATAGATAGATAGATAGATAGATAGATAGATAGATAGATAGATAGATAGATAGATAGATAGATAGATAGATAGATAGATAGATAGATAGATAGATAGATAGATAGATAGATAGATAGATAGATAGATAGATAGATAGATAGATAGATAGATAGATAGATAGATAGATAGATAGATAGATAGATAGATAGATAGATAGATAGATAGATAGATAGATAGATAGATAGATAGATAGATAGATAGATAGATAGATAGATAGATAGATAGATAGATAGATAGATAGATAGATAGATAGATAGATAGATAGATAGATAGATAGATAGATAGATAGATAGATAGATAGATAGATAGATAGATAGATAGATAGATAGATAGATAGATAGATAGATACTTGAGGCCTTGCCCTTTGTAACGGGTGGGCACCACTAGGTTGAGCACCCGGACAAAAAAAACAAGATGGAAACGCACAAGGAGAGAAAGAAAGATAAAACGCACAAAAAAGGAAAAAGAAAAAAAAACACGCAAAGGCTAAAGTCAGGAGGTGGGGGGGTTCGCTCATCGACCTCGTTCACTTCCGACTCTGCGGTTTCGCGCTGTTAGACACAGTGCTCCACCAAAGAGTTAGTCGACGCTTGGTTCGCAGCACCCCCTCGCTCTTGACCTTGGAGCTGTCTCCCTCGTCGTCCACTGCAGGACCGTGAAACCCGAGCGCCTGTGGGAATGGGGTGCCCTCTGTTGGCATCGGATGGAGTCTCTGGCACGACATCACCACGTGCTCGATGGTCTCCTCCGCGTCGCCACACGCTCGGCATATTGCTGCCTGTGCTTCTGGTGTTGCATCGAAAGGACGGCGGTACACCAGTGTTCGCAGCGCTCCGGCACGGGCCTCAAGCAGCAATGCGCTTCCCAGGCCGTTGTCAAAAATATTTTCGGGTCCGATGCTGTTTTTGCACTTGCGGTACACAGCCAGTGTCGGTTTTTCCGCGAGCGCCTGCAGCCATTGGCGATTCTCTTTTTCCTGGATCCGTCTCCTTGCCTCCTGTTTCCATGCCGTTGCCGATTCGGCACTTATGGGTGTCTGGAAAAGTCCATACTTGCCTTCTATCTTGTGGAGGCGCTTCAGCCATGTAGTGCGTAGGCATGTCGCAGCGAGGTATTCAAAGACCCGCCTTGCCCACCGGTTGCGGCTCATGAACTGCAGTCGACCGCGGTACTCCAGCTTGCTGTATGCCTCCCTTGCCTCAAAACTAGACCATCCCAGGTCGCCTTGAATGACTGCATTGGCCACCCGTCCATGACATCCGACTGCAGTGCGGCCGACCTCTGTTTGTCTGCGCTCTAACCAATTTCTGGTGGCTGATGGGAGGCAGACCACCGCGTTGGCGAATGTGAGTCCTGGCACGCGCGCGAGCTTCCAGAGGTCGCGGACCATGGTGCTGGTGGCACCCCCACAGGCACCGACGTCGGAGGATGCATTGCGCTCGAAGTGCAGATCGACGGACTTGGCCTCGTGCAGTCTTAACAGGTCAGTCTCAGCACACAAATTTATGCCCAGGTATTTATACGATCTGTCGACTGTCAGGGTCTCTTCATTCAACATCAGCGATAGCTGATCAGTCGCCTCGCCTGCCAGCTGAACAACCCTGCATTTTCGCTGGTTGAACTTGAGGCCAAGGCTTCGCAGCTCCGCGGCACAAACGTCTAGCATTTCTTGCACATCCTCTGTGTTTTCTCCCATAATTACCAAATCATCAGCAAAGGCAAGACCCGGCAGTCGGCTGGAGTTGTCAATTCCTGTGGTGCTGTACTTAAGGCCGAATCCCAGGTTTGCCCGCAGGAGTGCCTTTTCCAGTCCGGACACATACAGGAGGTAGAGGAGGGGAGACAATGGGCATCCCTGCCGAAGCCCCCTGTGTACGTAGACCCGTTCCAAATGCACATTGCCAAAAACGGCTGTGACTACGTTTTCCCTGTACAACCTCTTTATCGTCTCGAGAAGTGGTGGTGCCATTCCCAGAGTACCAAGGCGATGGAAGAGAGTTTCGTGCGGGACATTATCATAAGCCTTTTCGACGTCCAGAAAGCAGCAGATGAGTCTCCTTCCTTCCTTCCTGGCAATGTCTGTACAGCTGGTGAGTACGAAGAGGTTGTCTTCTAGCCGTCTGCCCGGACGAAACCCATTCTGCAGCTCCGTTAGGACGTGCGCTGATTCTGCCCATCCGCTGATCCAGGCTTTCAAGACTTGCATGAAAACTCGGTACACCACGCTGGTGCCCGTGAGTGCCCGGTAGTCGCCGATGTGGGCTGCATTGCCGCCGGGCTTCAGCAGGAGCACCACCCTGCCTTTGCGCCAGCCCTCGGGTATGTCTCCGCCGTTAATAATGGTGGTAAACACCTCGGCCAGCTGTTCTCTCGAGTTTGGACCGAGTAGTTTTAGTAGGCGAGCTGGTATTCCATCGGGTCCCGTGGCTGTGCAAGCGCTGATGCGGCCCAGTGCCCGGTTCATGCCTGGCAGTGTGACCTCCCATGCGATGTCTGGTTGGTCCTGGGATGGAGCTGAGGGCGATGACCCTTCAAGCTTGTCCTCAGGCATGTAGGCCGGTGGCCCATAGAGGCCTGACAAGTAGTCCGTGACGTGCTGTTCAGGTCGGTGATGGGCTGTCCAGTGGCACTATCGACCATTTCTGTTGGCCCCACCCTTTCCCTGTCCAGGGAGCTGACATACCGCAAGAATTTATGAGCCACCGACTTGTCCTCTGCCCGCAGGGTTTGCATTTTCTTGAGATTTGCGGCAGCCAACTTCGCCTGCACCAGTGATTGCATTTCATGTTTGCGTTGCAGGTACATGTCCCACGCCACTGCTGCTGCGTCCTGGTCCTTATCTTTCACCGCCCTGCGATGGGCGCGGTTCGCGTCCCGGCGCGCTTGCCATGCGTCTGCCACCTGCCTGTCCCACCATGGCTTCTTGTAGGCTTGCCTATGTCCCTTGTGGACCTTGCCTCCTCTAGAAAGGTGCCTGCGGTGTCGCTCATTGTAACCCATTGTAGCCACCGTGGCCTAAGTTGCGGACGGTTGTTAAGAGATGGCGCTAGCTACTCTTTTATCTCCGCCAATGCGGGAGGCTGGTCAGGGTGGTGAGGTGCCGCGGCGGTAGCAGTATAGTGCCTAGAAATATACTGGCTAGTGTGGCAAGCGCGGGCTAGGCGAAGGTCCCGATGTCGATGATTTCCGCGGCGCCCGCTTGGTGCGCTGTTGTGCAGGTGGGTGTAAAGTGACTGGAACGGGAAAAGTACCGCAACCAGCCGCCATATTTGGTCCAGCGCCGCTTGCTGTGCACGCTTATCGCTGCCCATAAGAGGAAGTGCTACGTAAAGCTCCGCATTATCTGTGTGCCGGCGGCCGCGAGAAAGAAGCGAGTGGACGATTTATGGCGGCGAATGACCGCGTCACCGCGAAGAACGAATCGGGAGAGCGCGCGCGCTGGCCAGCCGGCGCGGCGGCGAGAGAAAACGAATGCGGTACTTTTCCCGTTCCAGTGACTTTAGGTGGGTGCATCTGCGTTGAATTCGCGCCGTGATACGCGCGCTCGGAGGAGCGCGAAGCAAACCATTTTTTTTGTATTAAGAGCACTCTTTTAAAAAAATATTTCGTAATATAAGAACTACGCGAGCTCGTTCACAGTGCGCACATTTTGCAGTACCAAATATAGATCAAATTGTTGACGTATTCTAGCAGTTTGCTTTCGCCCACAAAAAACACGATACTAACCATGCAACCGTTTTTTTATTTACTAAGCTCTCGAGAGCGAAATTATTTCAGAAAGTCTTAAGCCCCTTACCACATAGCCTTCATTTGACCATACTGAAGTAAAAATAAAGAATGACAATAAGGTTAATCAATAAACTGCACACTGGCTGAAGGAACGTGCGATATGTTCATTGCACTGGAAATTGAAATGTTGAAATCGAGAACATTATGGCAGTGAAATTTAAAGCGCCACCCTCGATTAATTTAAAATACACGCTGATATTCGGAAATTACTTTAAAGGGCAGATTTTGTGAAGGCGAATAATGAACTTAATATAAACTTCCCCAATCAGAGCATTTAAGAAACGCACAAAACTTGTATTGCTTTTAAAAAACTACTATAGTGACATACGTTAAGGTAATAATATTTCCGTTAAAAATCTTGGAACCGCTGTGCTTCACAATGCAGAACATAAAAAACAAGCATTTTCTTATTTCTTTCTCATGGAGAGCCTAACCCAGAATATTACGACAACGATTTAAAATAACTCCACCGATCTCAACAGCTTCCTTATAATTCAACTTGCCCACTTACCAGATAGCGAGATATTGAGAACTGAAGCTCGATGCCGCACGTAAAGACTGACATGCCCAAAGCATGCCAGCAATTTAACCTGTTTCTCATTTCCATGCAGAATAAACAAGCTTCTAAAAAGTTGTATCACTGTTTAAGCACTCCGTCGGATCGAGTCGAGCAACTGGTAATTACGTGCATCAGATCCACGGATATCTGAAAAAAAAATATAAAAACAAAAATCTGGTCGCCTCCATCTACTGCTGCTTCCTTTCTTCTTTCAATCCCTCCCTTATCCCTTCCCTTACGGCGCGGTTCAGGTGTCCAACGATATATGAGACAGATACTGCGCCATTTCCTTTCCCCCAAAACCAACTAATATTAATAATGCATTTACTGCACACATGAAACGTAAAGTACGTAATTTATTCACACAACAGTGTACAGTATTATATAACAAATCAAGGGCTACATAAAGACGACAAAGTAGAATTATTCATATTTCAGGCTACTGGCAGTGGCGCAATTTAAGGAGTTTTTGTCGCTGCCTTTGACCTTCTCTTTCCTTGTTCAGGTCCTTAACAAAAAATCTGAACACTAACAAGACAAAACTTGACCACTTCGGACACATTTTCCTTCTCATGGTTAGAGCAGCCAAGCTGCGACAGTGAGAATGAACGTAAGCACTTGGCGAAATCTAGCAAACTCTCTTCATGCAGAATATTTCTGCTGAAGAAGGCGGTGAATTCACCCTCGATTAGCTTGACTGCAGTGGACAGGGCGGAACTAGGTTAAACAAGCCCACCGTTGTCAAAATGAGCCGTCAAGTGAGAACTCTCATCCATGTTTGCGTCATTTGGTGCCACGCAAAGGCAAGATGCACACTTCGGGCATGCGTTTTTTTTTTCGATTGTCTTCCTCGCCACATATCCAGCAGCATAGTAGATCAAGGCAGCGTTACTTTTCCTTTCTACGTACCCGGCATGGTCATTTCTGAACAGAACACTATCAATTGCCTGCTCGACTTCATCAACATTTCCATAGTCAAATAAATCATCAATAATGTTCAAAGTGGCACTGCCTTGGTGCTAGACTGTGATACAGGTGCTTCACTCAAGAGTGCTTTAATAACATCTGGTGAGCAGTTCGTACCTCTCAGTGGTTTTTCCAGGTTATAAACGGCATTAAGTTAACAGTCACCAGAAACTTTGACACGGTAGGGTAGTCGTTACAACCGGATGACTGCCTTATAATGCCGAAAACGTTTTACAGTTTGTCCTGACTCAAACGCGATGTGAAGAAGTGGTTGTATCCTATACAGTGGAGCTAAGTTAAGATAGCAAGTCTAGTGTACTTCTTATCGTAACCCTTAGTCCACAAGCCGTGTTTTCAGTAAGAAATCCGCCCCCAGCTGGTTCTGCATGCCGCTGCCATGCGTCTAGGTAATGTAACAGATTTTCTAGGAATTTTTCATCTGCAGTATCGCTTCGCTAGCTGGTTCTCCATGCCGCTGCCATGCGTCTAGGTAATGTAAAAAATCTTCTAGGAATTTTTCATCTGCAGTATCGCTTGACTGTCACACACCGGTCCTGTAGCAATGTCTGTATGCTCGGAATCGGAAGGCTTCTGGAGTTTCTCCGATGCGCCTCCACGAGAGACGCAATGAGAGCTAATTAACCCACGTATCATCGCCGCGTCGACTGCAGAACACAACTCGGGATCCACCAGCTCAACATTTCGCTTCCGTTGTTTAGGTGCCGGTCCTTGGTCGCAAATGTTTCGCACATTCCTTTTCACCGTCTTTTTAGGCACAAGATGAGCTGGGTAATCTTCAAATACTGTAGGGGCAGCATCGGGCTTCAGGCGTGGCTTCTCCCGGGTGGGTTCGTTCATGACGCTGTTCACCGTCATCTTAAAAGATCTTTCGATACATTCGTTCACAAAATGTTTTTCGCACACGACAGCCTTGGGTGTAAGCCTTCCGTCTGCCGTCTTGATCTTATTTTCCCATTCAGCAAGCCGTGCTGTGTGCAGTGAACCGACACCTTTTCTTCGTTAGACCGATAACCGCTTCGACAGAACGGAACAAAACACGTCAAATCTTTGCATTACCTCTTAGCCTTTAACATCTCAGGACGTTTTTGCTCAAGTTTAACGTCTTCCAGCTTCACAATCGAAGAAATGATGCCTGTCGAACATTGGTTTCACACGCACTAAGCAATCGCGTGAGGCTGCGGCATTGGCGCGACAGCCGAGGACAGGCGCACCCACTCGACCGGCAGCGCCTAGTCTTTGCTAGTCTTTGCTGCTTTGCCAATGCCAAAGACTGATAAAATTTTTTGCAAAACTTGAAATATCTATAAGTAAAATTTGAAACACTTTATGTATAACATGACCATACCTCGGAATTGTCAAGTTGAGATTTTAAGCAATCGTCAAAAGTGTCTGCCACTCATATTAATAAGAGAGCAAGAGCTGCATTACAAACTATCCAACATTAAAATAACCATTAAATTGCAAAATCAAATAGCCCCAGTTGAAGGATGCATCGTGTTTCTGTAAATTCCAGTGGTTCCCGTTAAGCTGGTCCCAAGGCGTGATCCCAGTTCTTTTAACAGCACTTCAACGAACCTTAACAGAAGCACAAAGTTAGTGTACAAAGTGGCATGAAATTGTGACTGGTCATGCGCATGTCAAGGACCTCATTCCAATAGCAAGTGCCATACATAAATAAATATCGACACAGTAGTAAGGTTTATTAAAATGAACAAAAGCTTTTCCTTGATGCCAACCAATATGAATTTGCCAATTTTGAGTCTCTCTTTGTGACACTTATTGCAAAGTGAAATGTGCCTTCACAATTACTGCTGCTTATATGCATTTCTTACAATGTGACTTAATGAGAAAGTTGGCTTAGATCTGAAGAAAGCATATAAGTCTGAGTAGTGAAGGTACACAAATAAGGAATGAAAATATAATAAGCTGCAACAAACCAATTTATTTCATATTGAGACTGACGCTTGTGTCTCGTGCTTGTCAATTTTCTAGTTCACTTTCTCCATTTCGTGTCAACATCCCTTACGTACAGGTATCTGAAAGCTTTCCTAGCCCACTGCTTTTCCCCCGTTTTTATCAATCTCTCCTCAAATGCTATCTTACTGCTAGCTTCTCTGCTCTCGAATGATGCCCATCTCATATCACCCTGTGCCCCCTGATTTGGTGTACTGCCATTTGCTCCAAAAACTAGCCTTGCCTACGCCGCATTGTTTGATATCTAACCTTGCTTGAACATCTGGTCTGATGCACAGCACCGCATTGCCAAAAGTCTAGGCTAAGAACCATCACCCTTTTCCAGATCCCTCTTACCACTTCAGACCTATTTTGATTCCACAGTGCCCTATTTTTCATGACAGCTGCATTCCTACTAGCTTTATTCATTCACCGTTTCATCAGCCCTTTATTCACCGTTATTTATCCACATCCCAAGATACTTGTACTCATCCACTTCTAGTGTGAACCGCAAAAGCGCCATTTCCGAGCTCGAAAGTCGCGAACGAACAACCCGTACCGAGGACACCGTCGAAAACCTCACCGGAAAACGGCAACGGAAAGCAGTCACCCGACGCCAGCTAGCTAGCCAGGCCAACGGGCATTCCGACGAGATTGATGCCACGGTGGACTTTGTGAGTGCCTCAGAGAAGATTGGACTCTTCAAGGAAGATAAAAGCAGCATGCGGTCAACATTCTGCGAGTGCTGCGATATGCGAAATCAGCGCGCTTACGGTGCTGGTAAGCGGTGCTGCTTGCCCTACGTGCCGCACCGGTACCCTTGCGGTAGGCGAACCAGCGGAAAAGCGAAAAGGGCTTTCAGCTTTTCTTGAGCTGCATTGTGAAAATAGTGAGTGCCCAGCATCGGTACTTTCTGCTGTGCACACCTCAAGCCGCGTTGTGCCCAGTGAATTTGCGGGAAATCGGGACTATCCGAGTGGAAGCTCTCGCGACAGCTTCGCGTTCAACGTGATACTGGTGGTGGCTACGCGCGCTATTGGCATCGGGAACGAACAGCTGTCGCGATTTTGTGCTATTCTTGGCCTGCCAAACCCACTACATCACAAGAACTTTACTCCCATCAGCAAGAAAGTTCGTGTTGCGGCCATGAAAGTCGTGGCAGAAAACATGGAGAAGGACAAGGTTTTCACGAAAGAGATGGTGGGTGACACGGATACTGCGTTATGTTTGACGGTACTTGGCAAGAACGGGGCCACAAGAGCCAAAATGGAGTTGGCACCGCTGTGTCAGTAGACAGTGGTTTGTGCCTCGATTTTGACGTCCTGTCGAACTTCTGTCTTGCGTGCAGTCGGCACCAAGACCTTGGAAGTGAAGAGGAAGAAATCTGGCAGGCATTCCATGGCCGTTTGAGAGAAGAACACTGAATGCTCCTCTCACGCCATGGAAACAGAAGCAGCAGTGCAGATATGGAAGCGGACCCCTCATAGGAAACACCACTGTGCCTCATTAAATTTCTAAGTGATGGGGACAGTAGAGCTTTTAGTGCTGTATCTTAGGCAAAAGTGTATGGCAAAACCTCCATCGAGAAGGAGGATTGCACGAACCACGCGGCCAACCGCCTAAGCAATGCACTTAGGAAGTTGACGACACCTGTTCCACGTGGTGAGAAGTTGAAGGATACGCAGATCCAGAAGTTGCAAAACTACTACCGGATAGCGACCACAAGCAACAAGGGTGATGTCCAGAAAATGTATCGTGCCATTTGGGGATCATATTTTCACTCCTGTTCTACTAATAATTCTAATAGCCACAAGTTCAGCCCCAAAGGGGTGGAATCGTGGTGCAAGCACCGACGCGCTGAAGCGCCGGAACAGTCTGCACCGGACCACACCCCGCTTCTGGCAAAGGCACAGGGGCTAGCTCTGCTGCCGATATACAAGTGCCTCACCAAAGAAAAGCTGCTCACCCGCTGCTTGCAGGGGAAGACACAAAACGCAGCGGAGTCCCTGAACAGCAAAATCTGGCTGCTGTGCCCGAAAACCACGTTATCTTTCAGGACTGATGTGAAAACAGCAACTGCAGTTGCTGTTCTATGGTACAACAGGGGACATGCACACTTTGAAAAAGTGCTTGAGGAGCTTGGTGTGCTGCCACTTGAAGAGCTTGCTGTTTTGGGCAAATCCCGGAAGCAGAGAAGGGTGAAAAAAATGTCACTCCGCCAAGCCGCTGAAGCCCGAGCGCATCGCCGTAATATGATGAAGAGAGCACGCCTCACAGACTCTGTTCGAGAAAATCTTGAGGGGTCAACTTATGGGCCAGGGGAGTTCTAATGTACTTTGCAGTGTTTGTTTTATATTTCTCTATTTTGGAATAAAGTTTCATGTGCTTTTGTGAGATTTCTGAAAAATACAGATGTTTGAAACCTTCAAATGCAGTTTTCTCCATTTGTAGTTTTCAACAATTTTTATGTTTCGTGTGTAATAAGAACACAGCACACTACTAATACAGCACACACAGCACACCACAGCACACCACAGTGATAAGAGCACAGCACAGTAATAAGCACAGCGTCACGAACAACCAGCCGAACCGTCCAGGCACAGAACAGAGACCGCGTTCAGTCCAGAGCACGCACGAGCGACCGAGCGTTCGGCGCTCGAGCTTCGCAATGTTCGGCGCTTCTCGTCGTCTTCTTCGTTGAGTGCCAGCCTCTGAAGATTCTAAAGCCCGTGTCCAGTCTTACAATTCCCCCCGGGTGAAAGGGCGCCATCCTGGCGGCCTAGGGCGATGTGACGACGGCGGGGTCGTAGTAAGGTTTGAGGCGGGTCGTGTGGACAATTTCGCGGCCTCGGCGGCGATGATCAGGAAATGGCGTAAGGGGTTCGATGAGGTAATTGACGGGGGATGTCTGCTGAAGAATACGGTAGGGTCCCTGGTACTTGCTAACAAGTTCGGAGGAAAGGCCGGGACCTGAGGAGGGTACCCAGAGCCAGACCAAAGGGTCAGGAAGGTAAGGGGGAGGAAGTGCAGGGGGATCACGGGTGCTTTTCTGCTGCTGCTGGGCATGAGAAGTGAAGGACCGGGCAAGCTGTCGGCAGTCTTCGGCATAAGTTGCGGCTTGAGAAAGAGTTGTAAATTCAGAAGCATCAGGGCGGTAAGGTAGAATGGTGTCCATTGTGCAAGAAGGCTCACGGCCGTACAGGAGAAAGTACGGAGAGAATCCGGTGGTGGCTTGAGCAGCAGAGTTATAAGCGTATGTGACAAAAGGAGAACGCGGTCCCAGTTACAATGGTCGGAAGCAACATACATGGCCAGCATGTCGCCGAGAGTGTGATTAAAACGCTCAACCATGCCATTTGTCTGGGGATGGTAGGCGGAGCTGGTGCGGTGAACAACGTTGCATTCCTGAAGGAGAGCTTCTACAACTTCTGAGAGGAAGGCCGGACCTCTATCACTGAGCAGTTCTTTGGGCGCACCATGGCGAAGAATGATGCGATGGAGAATGAAGGATGCAATGTTGTGGGCTGTAGCGGATGGTAAAGGCGATGTTTCAGCGTAACGTGTAAGGTGGTCGATGGCAACGATGATCCAGCGGTTCCCGGTTGATGTGCTGGAAAGAGGGCCGTAGAGGTCGATGCCAACACACTCGAAGGGCTGTACTGGGCAAGGCAGCGGCTGCATAGGAGCGGCGGGTCGGCGAGGTGGATGTTTTCGTCGCTGGCATGTGGTGCAGGACTGAACGAACTGGCGGACGTAACGGGCCATCCCACGCCAGTAGTACCGCTGTCGTAGACGGGTGAAAGTCTTCAAGAATCCGGCATGGGCACACTGGGGATCATCGTGGTAGGAAGAGCAAATGAAGGAGCGCAGATGTGTCGGAATGACGAGAAGCCACTTGCGACCATCCGGGAGAAAGTTGCGGCGGTAAAGGAGCTCGTCTCGGATGGCGAAATGGTGGGACTGACGACGGAGAGCACGGGAAGGAGGTCGAGACGATTGGCCAGATAGGAGATCAAAAAGGCAAGTGATCCACGGGTCTTTGCGTTGCTCGGAAGCCATTTCAGCGAACTCAAACTTGAAAGAAGACAGGGCGGATATACAAGGCGCTGCCTCAGATGGTACAGGGGAACGTGAGAGGGCATCAGCATCGGCATGTTTGCGGCCGGAACGATAGATAACGCAAATGTCGTACTCTTGGAGTCGCAGAGCCCATCGCGCCAGTCGGCCAGAGGGATCTTTCAAAGAGGACAGCCAGCAGAGGGCGTGGTGAAGAAGAAGAAGAAAGGGAATTTTAATGAAAGAAAGGCGGAGAGGTCGGCCGGTGGTAACAGGGCCCTGGCCTGCTACTCCACACAGGGGAAAGGGAAGAGGAGGAAAAGGAAAGTGTGAATGAAGGCTGATGATGGCATAATACAATGAGTTTCACGGGTGATGTCTATGCACACGCGCACACACACACACACACAACACTGGCTGGCGCTCGCATCACGGTTACTGGACACACATAAAACTCAAAACTGGTGTCTGCAACACAACACCGACACATGTCATTAACCATGTAGGTTGTGCACAGGTGGTCACAAACAAGTATCCAGGCCTGTTTCACACAAAAAGTTGAGCAGGGCTTTTGTCACACGCCACCAATCAGAACGTCTCGTCCTTGCGCCCAGAAGAGTTTCCTCAGAGAGAGGGCGAGAGTCCAGGTTTTTCACGGTCGCCTCCAATGTTGTTCTTTCAGAAGTATACTTCGGGCACGCGCAAAGAAGGTGTCCAATAGTCTCTGGTGTGTTGCACTGTGCGCAATTTGGGTTACTTTCGATGCCGATCTTGTGAAGATAGTGTTTGGTGGTGATCGGTGACAACGTCAAAAGGGCGCCCATACAGGTAGGGGCGAAATTTGACGATCGCCCAAAGGATGGCTAAACACTCCTTCTCGGTGACAGAATAGTTGGCTTCAGCTTTTGTGAGTGTCCGGCTAGCGTAAGCGACAACGTATTCGTCAAAGCCTTGCTTGCGTTGAGCGAGTACGGCACCGAGGCCGACGCCACTGCCATCGGTGTGGAGTTCCGTCACAGAACGAGGGTCGAAGTGACGCAGAATTGGTGGAGTGGTGAGGAGGCGACGGAGTGTCGTAAACGCTTCATCACAGGCTGGCGACCAGGCCGAAAAGTCGTGGGTGGAAAGGAGCTTGTTCAGGGGGTCGACGATAGTGGCAAAATTGCGGACAAAGCGGCGGAAGTAGGAGCAGAGGCCGACGAAGCTGCGGAGGTCTTTTACAGAAGTGGGCTTTGGAAATTCGGCCACAGCTTGCAACTTGGCCGGATCCGGGAGAACGCCATCCTTCGATACGACATGACCGAGAATGGTGAGCTGCCGAGCTCCGAAGCGGCACTTTTTCAAATTAAGTTGGAGGCCAGCGTCGGCCAGGCAGCGAAGAACAGTCTCGAGGCGCTGGAGGTGAGACGGAAAGTCCGGGGAAAAGATTACAACGTCGTCTAGATAACAAAGGCATGTGTGCCATTTGAGCCCTCTGAGTATGTTGTCCATCATGCGCTCGAATGTGGCGGGTGCATTGCAGAGGCCAAAAGGCATGACATTAAATTCATAGAGCCCGTCGGGTGTGACGAATGCAGTTTTTGGGCGATCGGCTTCCGCCATCGGTACCTGCCAGTAACCGGAGCGCAAGTCCAATGAAGAAAAGAACTCATAGCCGTGCAGGCAGTCAAGGGCATCGTCGATACGGGGGAGAGTGTAAACGTCCTTGCGTGTAATCTTATTCAGACGACGGTAGTCCACGCAGAAATGGATGGAACCGTCTTTTTTCTTGACCAGAACCACTGGCGATGCCCACGGGCTGTGCGACGGTTGTATCACGTGACGCTGGAGCATGTCGGTCACCTGGGCGTCAATGATGCTGCGCTCAGCGGCTGACACGCGGTATGGACGTTGGCGCAAAGGGGCATGGGTTCCAGTGTCAATACAGTGGGTAACGGTGGTGGTGCGGCCCAAGGAAGGTTGCTGGTAGTCAAACGAAGCTTGAAAACGCTGCAGAACGGCTACAAGCTGGTCTCGTTGGGTAGACGTCAGGGCGGCGTCGACGGAACGGTGAAAAATATCTACAGACTGATTCGTGATGGGAACAGGCATAATAGCGCTGACGTGAAGGCCGGCCGCGCTATCGACGAGGGGGTATGCGGAGGCGGGATCGAGAACGGCAACGCTACCAAGCGATTGGCCACGGAGTAAAGTGGTTGGGCAGGAGAACGGGTTGGCCACATAAATAGCGCTGGAGCCACGAACAATTGTCAGCACAGCATGAGGCAGCAAAACAGACTTCTGGTCAGCGCATCTTAAAGAGGGGGTATAAGTCACTGTTGCATCTGAGAGCGCAGCACAAGAAAGAGGCACCAGCACTGAAGAGAAAGGTGGAACGTCTGTGTCCTCTGAGACGACCACAGTAGCGGCAGCAGCACCGGTTACGTCCAAGGGGGCGTCACTGTAGGGCGACAAGTCAAGCTGAGCACGGGTGCAATCAATAACGGCGTGATATGAGGAGAGGAAGTCCCAGCCAAGGATAACGTCGTGAGAGGAGCGGGCGAGGACGATGAACTCGATTGTGTAGGGAACGTTCCCGATGAGCAGGCGGGCGGTGCAGGCGGCTAACGGTCGAATGTCCTGAGCGCTGGCCGTCCGGAGAGAAACGGGAGGAAGGGGCGTTGTCACTTTTTTGAGTCTGCGACAGAGGGTGTGACTGAGAACCGAAACGGCTGCGCCAGTGTCAACAAGTGCTTCGACGGCGACTCCTTCAACGAAAACAATAATAATATTGGCAGGCGCAGAAACAGGTCTTGAGTGAGCCGCTGGTGACGCAGTTCTTGCCTCCGGAACTGCGGTGGTTAGTTTTCCGCGTGTACAGCGGGTTGGCGACGGAGCATTGGGGAACGGGAACGACGGCCAGGAAACGGCGAGCGGTGGGAGCGGTGATGGTAACTAGGAGAAGAAGAATCCGGAGGCGGCAAGTGTGACGCAGGCGAGGACAACGGCGGAAGGTCGTACGTCGGCTCACGCCTATAATCGTAGGGACGGTGGTCTCGACTGCGACACAAACGAGCAACGTGACCAGTGACGCCACAGGCGTAGCAAATAGGGCGGTTGTCTTGTGTGCGCCAGGGGTTGAGTGGCTGCGGCTGTGATCGGGGGCGGGCAACCGGACGGTAAGGTGGGGTTGCAGGTCGCTGGGGTTCTAACTGCCGGGTAGGTGGCCTGTAGACAGGGGCAGCAGGTGAGGGCCGCGGCCGCAACACAGCATCGGCGTACGTAAGAGGAGCCGCGATCAGGGGTGGCTGAGAAGGAGGTGGCAGGACTTCAGCGACCTGCTCCTCAATAACACGCTGTAGGTTGGGAGTGAGCGACGGCGCAGGCGTAGGCGGGCAGGTAGACAAAGATAGCTGGCGTGCGACTTCCTCACGTACAAACTGCTGGATGCTCTGGAGGAGCGACTGTTGGTCCAGAGCCCCGTCCCCTGGCAGAGCCAAGCTGCAAAGTGCGGCCTCCTGTAAGCCTGCACGCCGGGTAGAAAGGCGTTGTTTGCGCAGCTCATCGAAGCTTTGGCAGTAGCCAATGACACCGGAGACAGTCTGGGGATCTTTGGCGACGAGCATCTGGAAGGCATCATCCTCAATGCCTTTCATAATGTGTCTGATCTTGTCGGCCTCGCTCATAGAAGGGTTGACACGCTTGCAGAGGTCGACGACATCTTCTATATAACTGGTGAAGTTTTCACCGGTTTGCTGGGCCCGACTTCGCAAGCGTTGCTCGGCGCGAAGCTTTCGCACGGCGGGATGGCCAAAGACTTCTGTCAGACTGGTTTTTAGAGCTGCCCGGCTTGAGATGTCAGCCTCGTGGTTTCGAAACCAGAGATTGGCTATGTCGCTCAGATAAAAGATAACGTTGGTGAGCTTGACGCTATCGTCCCACTTGTTGTATGCGCTTACGCGTTCATAAGAGGCCAACCAATCCTCCACATCCGTGTCATCTGTGCCGCTGAAGATGGTCGGGTCACGCTGCCGCGCGGCGCCGGAACAGAAGACAGCCGACGGAAGCGGTGAAGCGGTTTGGGTGACGGTCTCAGTCATTGCAGAGGTGGTAGTCAATGCGCGGGTGCGAAGCTCCAGGGCGAGGGATCGTTGGCACCTCCACCACTTGTAATAAGAACACAGCACACTACTAATACAGCACACACAGCACACCACAGCACAGCACAGTAATAAGAGCACAGTGCAGTAATAAGCACAGCGTCGCAAACAACCAGCCGAACCGTCCAGGCACAGGACAGAGACCGCGTTCAGTCCAGAGCATGCACGAGCGTTCGGCGCTCGAGCTTCGGAGTGTTCGGCGCTCAAGCTTCGCAATGTTCTGCGCTTCTCGTCGTCTTCTTCGTTGAGCGCCAGCCTCTGAAGATTCTAAAGCCAATGTCCAGTCTTACACGTGCAACAAATTTCAAGTAGTACTTTCTATAGTCAGATTTGTATGAAAT
This sequence comes from Amblyomma americanum, assembly GCF_052857255.1. NCBI lineage: Eukaryota > Metazoa > Arthropoda > Arachnida > Ixodida > Ixodidae > Amblyomma > Amblyomma americanum. Next base: position 142,640,934 of record NC_135497.1, read on the forward strand.
TTTGCACACAGCCTCTTCGAAGTCGGTAGAATGTTATCTATCTGATTATAAAATATCTCCAACATTTTTTGAAAAAAATTCAGAATGCTGACACATGGTGCCCAAAATATACATTTTGGCGTTCCTGAATTTTTTTTACAATTATGTGCTAAAATGAATAAATTTGAAGTAGATTTCAACATACTGCATTACCAAAGCAACACAATGAGCTATTGCAAGCTGCTCTAAGCATATATTTCATCATCAAAAAAGTGTGCACAAAATGGCTTATATTGTGCTTGTGTGGACCCTTTTACATAAAAACTAATACCGTATTTACGCGCATAATTTGCGCACTTTTTATTCAGAAATTAGGGCTCGAAGAAGGGGGTGCGCAAATTACGCGGGGATTTCGCGAGCACAACTTAAACAACTCCACAAAGGTCATAACACGCAATATAGGTATAGTGTATGTTGCTGCGTATACATCAGCACCCGGACCCGCACCCCACGCTGGCCGCCCCCCGAAAAAAAGTTCACTCTAAATGAAAAGCCGCGCATCCCCCCCCCCCCCCCCCCCCCCCCCCCCCACTGCGGGATGGCATGAAGGTGCATGCATGAAGCTGAATAAGACGCCAAAACAGCGTCATCGCTTACGGCCCAGCCAATTGTTTGGTAGTTCCGGATTCCGTAAGTTTGCTTTCGCAACTTCGTCCGGGATAGCAAGCGCGAATCAATAAATCAATTATCACACCACAAAATTCTTTAACAGTACCGCGCGAGCGTGGACCAAACTGCTTGTCGGCGCCTTATCACGGCGCGGAGCTGCGATGCCAAATAGCCACGTGCGCACAAATTTGCCGACACAACGATTGTCTATGGGAAAACTTGTGCGCACGCGGTTATTCTCGCTGGCTTCGCCGCTCCGTGCCGTGATAAGGCGCTGACAAGCAGTTTGAAACTTGCCGTATAGTTGTGATATCCCATCGCAAGACACGACCGAACAACCGAACACAAGCAGTCAGAGCGACCAAGAAAAGCGTAGCCGACAGTCAAGTCACACGCATCAGCCAAACAAACAGCGGTGTTGGCTCTTCTATCAGCTGCCGATCCTCCTCGGAAGCGCTGCTGGCCGTTCCGAGTGGCGATGCCGCTGGTGCCGCCGCGATTGTAACAACAGCCCCTGACACCACCATGAACGCCCAGTGCACAAAAGATTCAAAAAGCCTTCCGAACAAACACGCGGAATAGCCAAATGGTACTGGGTAGAGCCATAGGGTAGAGCCCGCGTGCATGATGGTGGTCTAGCACGGTGCGTTGCGTAAAATATGCGAGTAAAAAATGTTTTTTTGCTATCCCGTGTGATAAGTTAAGGGTGTGCAAATTATGCGAGGGCACTAATTATGCATATAAATACGGTAGATGTATGCTGAAACTAAATACATATTTGGAATCAGCATTCAAAACTCTACCAGTGGCCAGAGTTTCATAACCTTGGGTTCAATATTAAAGAAAAAGTGTTTCCGAGGAGCATCTCCCCTTAATGAAATGAAATTAAGATTTGATTATGTGCAACGCCCAAGGCCTTCAGGTTTGGCACAATTTGCATTGTTTCAATGCAACTTCACGCTGTACTTGCACAAACATGTTCAGTAATATTAGCTTTACTTGCATTAAGAACTTCAGAATCATAATGGGATCATCACAACCTGTAGGTGTATGCGTCACGAGTCAGTGATGGAAATAGGAAGGAAGAAGAGGACATGAATCTTGGTGGTACAACAACCAAACCACCCGTGCTGTCCTTGAGTCGCCTCAATCTCCATATGAAATTGTCTATCGGTAGAGAGGTATTCTAAAGTGATTCCAACGCACATCCACGAGGAATTATCAACTTGCTGGTGGAGTAAAGACAATGTAAGGTCCTCTTGGTGTGTCTGGAGATGCCTTCTGTCACCACAGGCATCATGTGCCCGGTGGTCTTGGATGTAAGCATATTGTAAGGCGGCAGAACTTGTAAGGCGGCAGAATAAAGAAACTTCTGTTGCACAAAATGCTCAAGCATGCTTTTTGGAACCACATGTGCAACAAGCAGCAGCAGCTCTATCTCACACTTTTCATGTGCACACAAAAAGTGTGAGGTATAGCTTGTTTATTTTCACAGAACTGCCATGTGAAATATACCTAGATGTATAATGGAATTGAATCTGGGAGGATGACGTGTGCCACCTGAGGGAGCGTCATGGTGCAAAAGCAAACATTGTCCAAGAAATGGAACTGCGTGGCTTGCTGAAGTATTGGGGGAGGCCTTGGCTTCGACCCGCTTGGTGACATGGTAGACTGCGATGAGGTCATAGCAGATGCCGGCAAGGGTATTCGGAAAAAGTACAGACGGCTGAAATTGTGCAGCGCTGCTGAACAATTAATTCAGCTGCTGAGACTGTCCAGCACACGTGACGCCGGGAATACCCCTTTTTGAGTGATGATGCCACCAGTAATGAGCTCGGCTGGCGTGACATCCAAGGCTGGGTTCCACCACTCGGTGCCTGCAAGTGCAACAAACACACCAGTGCTGTTTTTCGTCCTGGCGGAGCTTATGTTTTGTGGTCATGTATAGAAAAGCATTTTTCGTTACTGTTAGCCATTTTGCATAATAATATACTGTCAAAAACAATAAAATAATATGCACACTACAACTGGCAAACAAATACAAAACGATGCTTCAAGAATCTGCGCCAGTAATGGCACAGATCTGGGTGTATCGCAAATGGTGCAATGATGCCATCGAAGCTGCTGCAGACAGTGTTTCGAAACTAGCAAATGCCTGACATAAGATGTCTAATCCTGTTACCAGTACACTATAAATAGAATAATCGTTCGTTAAAATTAAGGCACAATTGAGTTTGATCTTATTTCAGAATTTAGACAATATATGCAATTCTCTCTGGACAGGGCTAAAAGATGACACACGTGGTCACCTGACTAGGCCCTAGTGCCGGCGCTCGGTCGCTGCAAGCACCTGCTGAGCATTGCCAATTGGCACAGGAAAAGGAACACTGGAGAGGTTTCTGCAATACCTTTGGCAGCAATGTACTATTCTAGGGTAACAGACCCCCCCTCTCTCCAGGTTCCGACCTGTGCCACTCCGTGTGTGGGCGCCACCTGACAATGCACTTCTGGTTTTAAGAAGAGCCCACTGTGCTGGTCTCGACACCGGAAGTGCTTTGTCAGGTGGCACCCACACTCACAGTGGCACAGGTCAGAACCTGGAGAGAGGGGGGGTGTCTGTTACTTTTGCCCATGATAGTGTACTCTACCTTCCACTAGGCTTTAGTTAGTTGGGTTGGCTTCTCCTCATCATGGCGATGTGGTGTGGAAAACCCTCAAGCATACCCCAAGTTCACCTTGTCACACGGTTTCACAGCGCAAGCACTGCCAGCATGCAGGTGCTAAGGCCGCGCAGCTAACCTGTCTTTGCATGCGCAAAGTGATCGAAGAGCGCCATTAGGAGAAGCACCACTTGCAAGGGCATGGCACGCAGTTCGATATATTGCGCGACTTCAGTCTACATTCACACTGGGTTTTCAAGGGGATAATCTGTGTGTGCGATATACAATTAAACCTCGATTCAACGAAGTCGGTAACAACGCACTCGTCTCAAGTTTTGGTTTTTCTGTCATCATCCTCTTGTAAGTGCCACAAGCACACCGCAGGTATGAAGCCACCGCTGTCAGCGATGCAACCTCGAAGCTGTAGCGTCGACGGCAGCCTCGCGACCGGCCATGTCGTTGGCCCCCTCCCTCCCTCGCATTTCCCTTACTCTTCTATCTTTCTTCATTTCGGCGAGAACGAGGAGAGTGTCCTACAATCATCAACCAATGAAATGAAATCAGGCCAACCCTGCTCCTCATTTGCTGCCATAAGCATGAGTGTGTGTGTTTTTTGCACATGCGCGCATCGTCTGAGCTGGAAGCAAGGTTGTAAGGTGTGAAGCTTACGACAGGCTTCACAGCTGATGGGTGTGCCAACGTCATTGACCTTCCAGTCCTTTTTCCCAAGTTTTGGGCATCCGTAAACGTAAACGTGATAAACGTGGTGCACTGACTTCGAGCACAAGCAGCGTGTCACACTCGGCGCCGATTCGCTGATTTCGGACGAGATAGCGAGAGCCACGGGCTGGCCTGGGAGACTGCCAAGGCTTCGCAGACGCTCGTGGCAGCGCCACCCACACTTCGGCACGCGCTCCACTCAACCACTTATTCCCGTGATAAACGTTTTCCGCAGGTTCGATTCCAGTCAGCGATGAAATTTCATTGCATTGAAAGTGCGCCAAAATCTACTTCGTTATGTTGAGGCTAAAAATATATGGTGTTCTATGGACGCAAAAGTTATGAAAACTGGAATACTTCCTTACATCAAGGATTTCGTTATATTGGAGTTCGTTACATCGAGGTTTAACAGTACATGAGCTTGACTGTACTTCTAACACACAAAAAAAGGTTGAACAGCAAAATAGGCATTTCCAAAATAGGATTTTTATAACGCACAGGGCCATTACATGAAAAAAGGAGTGCACTGAAGTTTGTCACACTCACAGAAGCTATGTCGACCTTTTGCCAAGATGGCCACCAGAAATTGGGGGAGTCAACCTACACGCGGAGCCTATAGCTAATTGTAGGACTTTTGACTGCTGGCTTTTAACCGGTGCCTCCACAGACGCCTGCGAGGCATATCTACGCGTCACACGCCTGGCGTCATAACGCGTCAGGCGTCGCACGATCAGCGGCATTCATCTCCATGTGCCTTGTGCTCGCGCCTTCATGCTTGATTAGCGAATTTCACGAGAAGAGCGGCTGTAACAGCTGCAGTCAGCTCGGACTCGTCTCATGGAATTTAAGGGAGTCGCTCATCCTCCGACTCGTGTACACCGTCATGCTGGTTACGACACATGAGCGGCACGGGTAGTGCGGGCACCGACACCTAGCAGGCACAGATCTGGGTGCCTGCTGCTCGCATCTTCTCCTGAGTGCATGCACGGCACGTGCGCCTGTGTCCATAGAATCGTCGCGGCTTTAGCTGTGTGCACTGCATGATGCCATCCTACAGCAGGTACGCTGAACCGAAGACATGATGCAAGCATTCCAGAAACGTTATTCACTTGATAATGAATACTTTACTATTCGACCAAACATGTGCATAATCTTAATAAATAACCCAACACAAGAGCCATTAATAACATGCCCCTTGTGCATGCAGGCACTATCAAATTTCTCAACACTCTTTCACATGCAGCAATATTCCCTTTTGTGTTGTTCCCAGGTACATCCAGTACTGATCAGACAAGAAACGAGGCAATGCAGCGCCCACATTTCAGCAAATGCCACCTGTGCAATTATTAGAGATGCACACCAACCAACAGATTGGGCAGAAAACCCTGTATGAGTGTGTCAGCTGCCCTCTTTTGAGCTGTAGGTTGAAGAACCAGTGGTCAGTTGCACCACCCTTGTATTTTCTGAAATAATTTTTCATGGTTAACAGATTTTTGATTCCATATTCGAAGCCATTTTTCATCATAATCATGTCCAATTCATACTCAAAAATTTCAATATTCGTACACCCCTACCTATTGACCTATTGGTTTGGTTTACGGGGTTTAGTGTACCAAAACAACTCGGCTATGAGGGACGCCGTAGTGGAGGGCTCGAGATAACTTTGACGACTTGGGGTATTTTAACTGACATCGCATAGTACATGGGCTTCTAGCATTTCGCCTCCATCGAAATGCGACTGCCGCGGCCGGGATCGAACCCGCGTCTTTTGGGTCGGCAGCCGAGCGCAACAACCACTGAGCCACCGCGGCGGGCTATAGGTAACAAGTTTGAACCAAGTGATGGGAAAATTTCTAAATACGATTTTCTCAACAATCAGTGTGCCTTTTCTTGCTAGACAAATGTCAACATACCCAGAAAGAGCCATAACATCAATTTTCAACAAGAAGACATGCTAGATAGAGTTGCCCTCAGTGTCTGTCCCTTTAAGTGTTGACAGAACAGCTCAGAAATGTGCAAGTCAGCGGTCTGTCTGTCTTGCTTTCATGTCCATGTCTTTACACTGTTCTGTTAACTCGCCCAAGCGTCCACTTTGCCCTTTAAGTAGTGGTGGAGGCATGAGGCAATGAATGCGCCACCGACCATTGGGAGCCAGCTCGATGCCTTGTACGTTGGTCATCTCCCTTGCGGGCCTCTCCTCAATGAGAACATCCTTGCCGGTGAGCACTCTGACGTCCACGGTGGTGGTGGGCGATGCCACGTAGAATGGTATACCATGATGTTTGGCGCAGATGGCCAGCTGGTAGGTGCCTGCAAAGAGGGAGAGCAGTGTCACCTAGCACGGCCAGCTTGCAGAATGAGTGTGTGAAAGGCACAGGTGACAATACAAGTGGCACCCATAAATACACACTCGCTTTAGCATTAAAAGAGGATTCTGAAGCAGCCCAACCCTACAGGATGTATCGTCCATGCAGGTACTGGACTTGGTACTCCACTCCAATCCCATCTCTCCGCCTGACTTTCAGCCAGCACCCAAATGTCTTTTCCTTCCTTTCGAATCACACAAAGAAACGAGCAAAACAAAAACCAACCTAAACAACCCAAGCATTGAATAAGCCCATGTCTCACTCCACTGTATGCAGTCAAGCTGTCAAGAGCCTGTTTTCCCAATTGCTATGGGCACGTGAGGAGCAATTTACGCACATCTGCCCTGAGCATTAAAACCATGAGGGACACAGATGTGAAAATACAGGTGAAACATAAAAATGAAAGACGTACAAGCTTTAAAAGTGTGCCCAAAAAGGGGAGGGGGAGATAAAAGCGGAAAAATCTTAAGACGCAGCGAAGGATAAAACAAGATAAAGGCACTACCAACAAGGGATCACAGAATCATTAGGCTATAGGTTGCACAAGAAAACTTAAGTGTTCATCAGGCCACCCAGAAAATTTAGCTCTTTTTCCGACAAGGAGAGGGATGCAGGGAGAGGGAGGTTGACGAGGGAAATCCTAGAAGCCCTCCAAATTCATCAAGCTGGTGAACAATGCGTGAGCACTGCATCCCTCTCCTTGTCGGAAAAAGAGCTAAATTTTCTGGGTGGCCTGATGAACACATAAGTTTTCTTGTGCAACCTATAGCCTAATGATTCTGTGATCCCTTGTTGGTAGCTCGCAAAACTGCCTTCCAGTGCTATTTGTGCACCCATGCAAATATCAAAATCTATTCAAAGTGTGCCACCTGTCTCAAGTCACTACTGGAAGGTAGAGGAGGGTACGCACCAATCGTGTTGGCCGTGTCGCCATTGGCGGTGACCCGGTCAGCCCCGACTACGACTGCATGCACTCGGCCCGTGGCCAGCAGGGCAGCGACCATGCTGTCACAGATGACTGTGGCTGGAATGCGGTCGTGGAGCAGCTCGTATGCCGTCAGCCGCGAGCCCTGGTTGCAGGGGCGTGTCTCGGTGCAGTAGGCGCGCTCCAGACGGCCACTTTCATGCAGACGCCGCACCACACCTGTGCACGTGCATATATGTCATTGTAACCTTGCGTGTCATTGTTTATGATACCTCACAGGCAGTATACATGCAGCACATGTGCAGTGCGAACTGTCTTCAATATTATTAAATGAAGCACTCAAGAATTTGCATTACGAACTGGCGCACAACGCAAAGCTAAGGATGTTTTCTTATTGGATGGCATTTTGGCAGGGCTATAGAGGTTGCACGGTATTCCCCCAATATCATCCAGGCAAATATCATCACTATCATCATCAGCCTAGCTGTGTCCACCACAGGAAATGAAAAAAAAAAATTGGTTTTTGGTGAAAGGAAATGGCTCAGTATCTGTCCCACATCTCGGTGGACACCCTAACTGCAGGGTAAGAGAAGGGATAAAGGTAGGAGTGAAAGAATAAAGCTAGAAATAGGTGCCGTAGTGGAGCTCTCCAGAATAATTCTTACCGCCTGAGGATCTTTAACGTGCACTGACATTGCAGAGCACACAGTGCCTTTTGCATTTAACCCCCACCGAAATAGGTCGGGTTTGGTTTTGAACTCAGGTACTCCCCCCTATTGATGTTCAGTTAGCCCTGCAGAAGCCACAGCCACCTCATATCAGTAACTGATCTGATCCACCCACCAGATTCTCTGCTGTCTTATGCTGTGATTTTCTTTCCTTGGTGGTATCCACTCTTTTAACTTAAAGGGGCCATGACACCATTTTTCAGACTCAAGCTGTTCATTGCATGTTGTTCACTATACGTCCCGGCACAACTGGACAAAATATGAGCTCATTTGGCGCAGCACATAATTTGTAATTGAATTTTTAAAACTTCTCCTGAACGGTGTGGCAGTCAGGCATCACTGGCGCAATCGCGGTTCGTGATGACATGAACCAACAGTTACGTTCTTGCTAGCGACTGAACAATTGAACTGCGCAGTGTGCACACGGGAGTGAGTTGTTCTTTGTTTCAGGCTTGGGGTGTAGTGAGGTGAAGGGGGGGAATTTGGAGGGGGACAAAGGCAACAAAGGCCTGTGTACTTGCTTTTTCTTTCTAGCTTCTGCCTCGTCTTGTGCCACGGCCGCACACAGGTAGGTGCGTGCTCTCCTCCGCACCGACCGTGTGTGCAGCAGTTTTGCAGCAGACGACGGCACTGTCAGTTTACGACGTCATTCAGGCTGCTTCAATACGGCTGTCGCTGCTAAGGGGAGGGGATTAGAGCCGATAACATTCAAATTACATTCTCTAGCTCAAATGCGCGCTTAGAGCCCTAAATTTTTTAAAAGTATATATGATAACATCGTGGCTAGTAGCAGCAACGTAAAAGCACAATGTGTTAGGAGACCATGTCATGTCCCCTTTAAGGGTCCACCAGTGATCCGGTCTCCACATTTCATCCATCAGCCTCTTTTATTCTGATTTCCACTAGCATGTCACTAACTCAAATGTGTTACAGAACCCGTGCTCCTCTCTGTCTCAGCACTGCTCGGACAGTCTTCTTTTCATAGGTCACTGCACTGCTCTTAAATTTTATTTCAAGCCTTTTCCCTACCTTCCATGCTTTGGATGAGTATTAGCAGGATGCAACTGTTACTGTATTTTCAGGTGTACAACTCGCTTTTTTTTTCTGTACTTTTTGGTCGATATGTATTGTACAACAGTGCAATTTACACAGCCAAAAATGACGTGCCGTTGCACATCATCATTTCCTGTTCCCAGCGACTATGCTTGAAAATAAAATTGATATGTCCAAGAAGAAAAAATTTAGTTAATCTTTAAATGTTATCTAATGGGTAGAATCGCATAATCTCGCCATTAAACGAGTCGGCCGCTGCATCCACTCCAGCCAAGCTCTCCCAAGTTTCGACTTCGGCATCAGTTCTGTCAGTATCATTTCCATTTGGCTTTGCATGCATCGTGCACTGTTCTTGCTCAACATGACATTAGCTGCGAGTTGAAGGAGCTACGACGCAAAATTAAACTTGCGTGAGGACTCTCTGGGCAGAGCACATTGTATGTACAATGTGCAGGAATATGGATGTTCCGAACACTTTTCCGCCCCACTGTGTGGATGATACAAATGTGCAAGTCGTGATCACACCTTCGAACATTAAGTGCTGCCTGTGCATTGCCTATGCCAGGATTGCCATGCAGTTGAGCGGTACACACTGTGAGCAAGTGAGAAGTGGCGTATGGCAGTAAATTCCATCAGCCGAAAAGAAATCTCTGCAAATGCATTCCCAGTGCTTCTGCATATGAATTTTGTTCCTTTTGGATGATATGAATTTCAGATGACATGAATATTTTTAGCAACCCCATGAGGTTTCGTATCACTGAGATTCTACGGTATTTATTTCTCCGGCGGGACACCAGTGCACTGCTTTTGAGAGCTGGAGTGTGCCTTGGTTTTTCTTTTTCTGCATTATTTTTAAGCCTACCATTGTACGTTGTGTAATTGATTCCCTGAATAATGTGCTGAAAAAGTTGCTTACCACAGCAATGTCATCAGCCAATCGGATTTGTTGCCGAAGTGTCATTAATTCTTACACCTGGTTCTTTTCAACTAAACCCCCTGACTGTCTCCTCTAGGCATCGAGTGAATAACAGCAAAACGATTGTTGCAAGCCCTCAAGCCATGCACGGGACGGCACCTGTCGACGACGAATTCGGCACTAGGGCATGCAATGCAGCGCGAGCGGTGTTATAAACATGTCAGTTGGAAACCCGACACTGCTTCGACACCAGTGCTCCAACAATATCACGTCACTCTGGCCGACACCCTTCTTAAGTGGTATTTGCTCACTCCTCCTGTGATGGACCACGGTCTGTGTGACATTCTTGTAGATATTTTTCAACATATCTAAAGAGCTCTGCCACGCCCTACTTATGCAGTGCCTGCATGACTCCTCACATTTCAACTGAATCAAATATTTCACCGTAATTGTAACGTATACATCAGGTGTATCTTACCGGTACTCACCTATGGGACTGAAACATAGAAATGAATTAAAATGGTTCAACTTAAGTTAAAGACGACGCAGAGAGCTATGGAAAGGACAATGATAGGTGTAACGTTAAAAGGCAGGAAGCGGGCAGAGTGGGTGAGGGAACAAACACGATTTAATGACATCCTAGTCAAAATGTAGAGGAAAAAATGGGCTTGGACAGGGCATATAATGCGAAGGCAGGATAACCGCTCGTCCTTAACGGTAATGGAGTGGATTCCAAGAAAAGCCAAGCATAGCAGGGGGCGGCAGAAAGTTAGGTGGGCCGATTAACAAAAAAGTCTGCGTGGGCAAGGTGGCTGCAGCTGACACAGGGCAGGGTTAATTAGAGAGCTATGAAACAGGCCTCTGTCCTAATGATGATGACGATAATGAATCTACGAAAACGATACGTAAGGATTTATCGTATTCTTCATTTCTTTATAGCCCGATTGATGGCATGATTACTGTAAGTTGTCGAATTGGCTGTGTCAATTTTGATCTTCCGATCCCATTACCAGTCGCCTCAATAAATATCTTGTAAGTGATAGGTAGCAAGGTAAGCAATTAGTGCTCTATATTGTCTATCCTATAGATTGAAATTACTCAAGACTTCTTCCATACTTCTAGTACAGTCAAGGTCGTGAGACACTGCATGTACAGAATGACAAGATTTTCTAACACAAAGTCCCACTGTCCTCCAACAGCTCTCTAGTTATCCGATCCCCACTTTCAGCTTCTTCCGCTCAGCATCGATTTCACAGCTTTCCTTACTTTCTCAACCAAAACTTTCATTTCTTTGGGGCCACTACTTCAAAATGTTAGTACTCTGTTTACTCTAGCTTGCCCTGACACTTCAACTACCTTCATCATATAGCCAATGATGTTGCCATCTTCGTCTCTTAATGTCTAAATCTCGCTTCTCCTCATGGCTTGTCTTAACTTGCATCCACGCTCCTAGTTAATCATCCGTACGCCACTGAAACGGCTCAGCTAGTGTTACCTTATCTGTGACACTCAAAAGAGAGCAAATCATTTCACTTGTGTTAGGACTTTCATGCTCTGGCAGTTCTTAATCAAGTTCTTTGGTTTTTGGGAAGCTAGTCAGCACCCCACCCAGCTGCCCTACCTCTTAACATCTACTGCACACACTGCACTCATATTGGTAAGCTTCTCCCATTCAGTGGGTGTAGTACACGAAGCAATGTCCCATTCCTCATCACCATCATCATCATCCTGACTACACCCACTGCAGGGCAAAGGCCTCTCCCATGTCTTTCCAATTAACCCATTCTTCAGCCAGCTCTCCCGCAAACTTCCCCGCAAACTTCTTAATCTCATCCGCCCCCATACCTTTCTGCCGCACCTTGCTAAGCTTGCCTTCTCTGGCAATCCACTCCATTACCCTTGAGGACCAGCTATCATCTTGCCTACGCATTACATGCCCCGCCCAAGCCCATTTATTCCTCTTGATTTCGACTAGGATGTCATTAACACACGTTTGTTCCCTCACCCACACTGCCCGCTCCCTGTCCCTTAAAGTTACACTGATCATTTTTCTTTCCATAGCTCGCTGTGTTTTCCTTAGCTTCAAATCAGATATTATATTATCAAGCGAGATCCAGAGCTGCTGCACTTTTCCCCTCACCGCCAACTTGTTTAACTGCTTCCTCCTCGCAACTGTTCGTAGACTAATTCTAGACTAGGCTAACTTGAGACCTTACCATCCTATGAACACTACCTCTCCTCTTGCCTAAGACTTCTGCATCTCATACTACCAGGATGAGCACAATTTATTAAGCAAGCTTAATTTTCAGTCACCCCTTTTGGGCTCTTTTACATTCACTTCCTGTTCCAGTGTTCGTGGAAGAAAGTATTCTGACCCTTCGATTACAATTCTGTCAACATTTCGCTCCTACTACAAGCTGCCACGGTGGCTCAGAGGTTATGGTGCTCGGCTGCTGACCCGAAAGACGCGGGTTCGATCCTGGCCGCGGAGGTCGAATTTCGGTGAAGGCGAAATTCTAGTGGCTTGTGTACTGCGCAATGTCAGTGCAGGTTAAAGAACCCCAGGTGGTCGAAATTTTCGGAGCCCTTCACTGCAGTGTCCCTCATAGCGTGAGTTGCTTTGGGACGGTAAATCCCCATAAACCATAAACCAATCTCCCCTATTACTCTAGAGGCTATGCCATTACTTCCTAAAGTCAACTCACCTGTTTTCCCTGCTTTCGCGCTGAAGGAGACATATGTAGCAAGTTCTGCGGTTTCACGTTACCCACTGCCTACTCAAAATCTTCAAACCTTTTAAACATCAAACCATCGTGACTGGTTGCTGAAGCGCACCATGGCACAAGTTATTTTATCATCCACACAAGACGAGGTCAAAGACCAATTTTCCAAGCCTTTTTTCGCCGTTAAGCCAAGCTCTAGTCCAGGAAAAAGCTTGTACCCATCCCCAATGGGTATCCAGTGGCATTGGGGATCAAACCCCGCACCTCCCGCATGTGAGACGAATGCCCAAACCACTGGGCCAGCACTGCGGTCAACCTTGCACTATATTACGGCGGTTGCCACTCCCCCAGTATTGCCTATAGGTTTGCTGAAGTTGCCCGCTGTGCTTTCACTGGTAAGGAACCCTGCATCATAACTGTGGTGGTGGATATTTGCAGTGACATGAGGATCTGAATCGACCACTTCGCGTACATGAAACCGTACATGAAACTGCGAATGCCGTGCAGCCACGCAATTGTGCTCCTCCAAATGGAGCAACCATGCTTCAAATTGCTTTCCGCTATGTAAATAAAGTATCTAAAGACTGGCACTTCCTCTAGCAGCAACGCCTTGGCCTCCTCACCGAGTGCAGTGCCGTAACCCGCCGTGGCCAAGGTGCCCGCGTTGCAATGGGTGAGCACGCCCAGTTTGCCGTCGCCAGCCGCTGCCCGACAGTTGGCCACCACGTGCTCTGCTCCGTACTGGCCAATGAGTCGGTTGAAGGCCAAGTCTGCGGCTAGCATGACTTCTGCCTCGGCACAGATTCTGCGTGGACAGCGAACCAATGTGCAACCTCAACAGATTAACACTCATCCAGCCTCATTTGAGAACAAAACAAAGCCCAGGTGAAAGACAAAACGTGCAATTCATGGTTCCCCTCATTCCTATTCACATCAAGGGCGTGCAGTGAGGACAAGGATTATTTTGAATAATAATAGTTCAAATCCACCATCCTAGACAGGAAGATAAATACACTTCTCGAAGATGCATGAGCAACAGAACAGCAGGCACTGAGTCAATGCTGCCTGTATTAGTGCTTTTTGACGAAAAGGAAATGGTGCAGTATCTGTCTCGCATACTGGCGAACACCTCCCCACACTTGAACCACGCCATAAGGGAAGGGATAAAGGAGGGAGTGAAAGAAGAAAGACAGAGAGAGGTGCGGTAGTGGAGGTCTCCAGAATAATTTTGGCCACCCGGGAATCTTTAAGGTGCACTGATATGGCAAAGCACACATACGTATTTTGCATTGCCTCTTCTTTAGTGCCAGCCACACCACTCGCACTGCAATGGGAGTCCTTTGGACACCCCTGTTCGCTCCCTTGTTGCGATATAGCACCACTGGCAGGGAGACACGGCTTATGGTATGGGACCAGCTGCTGGCATGGCTGGCTAATGCTCCTCTCTAAAACGCCACCTCACGAAGAAAAGAACATTTGTTCATTTCCCAGTGTGGATCGCTAATGATGGGCTGCACTCTCCCTTTCCCAGTTAATGCAGGACCGTAAAGAAAGGGGTGGTTTGAGAGGACTTGATTTGTTGCAACCGGGGCTATCTAGCTAGCACCAGAGTGGGGATGGGAAATGGCTGAGTCCAAGCTGTGACGAGCAATCACAAAGGCTGCTATGTAAGGAGTGCTGCACATGCAGTGAGCTGCATTATTTACTTTACTTGACTCTGCATTCAAAATTAGCCATCGCCCAATTCCCACTATGCAAGCTTCCATGTCCCGCCAGTTGGGAAAACTTTCAGAGCATGATCAAGTTTCCAGGCTCCAACTTCCCTCAAAGGATTTCATCCGCTGTCACATATAACTCAGCCATGCTGCCTCATGAAAAATAACAGCCAAAAGTCCTTCTCTGCAAAGGAAAAATGCCTGAAAGGCCAGCAGCTCAAGCAATTTAAGCCGAGAAAACACTATTTAATAATTCGGTCCAAACTTAGAAAAGTTCTTCTGCTGCTGGTGAAAGAATGGAAAGGGGTCAGCAGTATATGAGCTTAGTGGAAACAATTCAAGCAAATGGTTTCAAACGTAAATGAAAAGTGTCTTATATCAAACAGTGGTTTTTTGGCGCTGCTGGCATTTAACTATTGTCAATATTTCATGGAACTGAGAATTCTTGTGAATATCCTTGCTTCTGCTGCACAATTTGTAAAGGAGACTGTGTTCTTGAGTCTCCAATCGAGTTGTTTATTTCTCAAGCTGTTTTAGCATGGAGTGTCCTCCATCAACTGATAGATAATGTTAGTTACTGTTCCACAGATATTATTATTGTCAAATGTACCTTCACTATTTAAACACAAATGCAAATAAAAAAGAGCAAGCAAGGATTTCTGATGTCGGCTCCAAAGGGACACAGACAGCAGCTCCATTCAGCTGCTGTTCTCAGCAACAATAGACTCTATGGCTCTTTTCCGGCTAGGCTCAAGCAGGCTCAAGAGACACATTTATGGCTGAGAAAACTGGATTTAAAAATTTTCCCACCCCTCAATTGAAACTTGTGATGTCTACACCAATGATGACGCCATGACTGCTGTTAGAAAGTGAATGGTGGTGTAGCGTAGTCTCTGAGGTCCACTCGCAACAAACTGTCTTGATGTCACCGCAATTTGCTTCTGAAATCGGGGCAGTGATAGTGACGCCTGTGCTTAACTTTCTGGCCTCTTCTATAGCTTGCCGTAGCTCCGTTTCAAGTGAAAATAGTCTCATTGTGATTAGAACACCTTAATCCATCGGTACAGGACAGCTTCAATTTGTCGTCAAGTGTCATTTTACGCTGGCTTCTCTTGAGTGTTGCAGTTGACAAAGGCACAAGGAAGTTCAATCATGACTAGAGCTGGGATTTTTGGTACATGTGCCAATTTTGAAGTACCCCAATAATTGTGCTCGCTACCACTAGACATCTGGCAAGCTACTTGCACCAAATTCTTCTCACGTTTCTTGTCCCGAATTTACGCTGAGTGCCCTGGAAAATTATAGTCGGTAAGTCTTTTTTTCTTCACGCACACGTGGATGACTCAGCCATTAACTTTGAACTGAACACAACTTATTCCTTTCTCTGTTCTGTAGACAACGTGCTCTTCTGCCTCACACTGAATGGATCCTTTCATTGGCTTCCGACTATCAGTGCCAGCTTTGCAAAAGAAACTACCGGTGGGACAATTCGGCATATATTTATGAATTCTTGCCTAGAATTCTGATCCAGTGGACGAGACTATGAAAGACTGACAATCATAATGACTGCCCAAGCTTCAGATATGGAAGCTGTCCTGCCAAATCTCAAACCTAAGGGTTCCCTAACCTGAAGCATGTTACTTCCGTTGCCCACACACTGCACCGCATGCCAGAGGAGATTCGCGGCGTGCATTCTTGAGTTAACACATTTGAGTCTGAAATGCTCTCGAATTATATGCAGTAACACCTGGTTTTCATCTCCACTACAAGCCTTCCCTTGCCACCTGGATTAGTAGTGGCTCATTGAGATACATTTCTAAGAGCAGCAAAGTATTAAGCAGGGAATCGCAACTAGGTAGCAGCCCCAGTGAAGGAATTAAACGTAACATTTGCTGCCACAGAGCTACTACAAGAATACAAAACATAAAACTGAGCAGGGGACAAGACACAGGATAGAAGCAAACCGCACGAGCTCAGACTAACAACTGCTTTATTTGAGCGAAACCACTTTCCTTCAAAAGCAAAAGGCATGTGCCACAAACATTCAACGCACCACACCCAGTGAAATCATCTTATCAAACCAAGAAAGTGAAGCTCTTTCTTACAGGTGTATCAATGCCTCACTAACACACTTATCAGGCCCAGAACATACAATGAGCAAGGCTTCAATGATTTCACGTGCCTTTTTGTCCTTTGCACGGCCTATAATTTTTTATGCATGAGAAGCGGCGTGCATTATTTTCCTTTTTTATTCTTTTCACTAGAGTGCCAGTGTTTTGGCAGGTGCTGCCCACAATCCGAAGTCAACGAGTTCATGTGCTCTTGAAGACGCTTATCAATGGAACGTCCCATCCGCCCTACATATACGGAACAACAGCTGAGAGGAATCTCATAACTTCTGTTCTGCAGGGCATTTACTTAGATCTGTGGTCAATTCCACATCCTGATTTCTTCCGATTATTTTCAAGGGACAAAAGGGACACGTGCAAGGGACAAAAAGGCGCGTGAAACCATTGAAGCCTTGCACATTGTAAGTTCTGGGCCTGATAAGTGTGTTGGTGTAGCATCGATACACCTGTATAAGAAAGAGCTCCACTTTCTTGGTTTGAAAAGATGATTTCGCTGGGTGTATTGCTTTGAGTGTTTGTGGCACATGCGTTTTTCTTTTGAAGGAAAGCGGTTTCGCTCCAATAAACCAGTTGTTAGTCTGAGCTCGTCCTGTTTGCTTCTATCCTGTGTCTTGTCCCCTGCGCAGTTTTATGTTTTGTAATCATGTCATACCAGCCAGCCCCTCATCGCTCACTCTTGCTACAAGAAACTGCAACAAGCACTGTCCTAACCATAGAGGTGTACAGTATCGGGAAGTAAGCTTGTTTCTTTCTTTGTTTGTTTGTTTGTTTGTTTGTTTGTTTGTTTGTTTGTTTGTTTGTTTGTTTATGCAGTTTAACATCCCAAGGCGACTCGGGCTATGAGGGACACCGTAATGAAAGGCTCAGGGAATTTCGACCACCTGGGGTTGTTTAACGTGCACTGACGCACAGCACACGGGCCTCTAGAATGTCGCCTCCATTGAAATTCGACTGCTGTGGCTGGGATCGAACCAGTGTCTTTCAGGTCAGTAGCCAAGCACCATACCACTGAGCCACCGTGGCGGCTTTGGGAAGCATGGAATTAAAACAGACCCTATGGCTTGGCCAAGAAACAAGCACTCCGAATTCTGCCTGTCACCTCCATATAAGTCAAACGGTCCTTCCGCCCTCAAGAATACAACATTGGACAAAAGACACAACCTTAGCAACGAGGCCCTGGAGATGTTTCTAATCATTTTCTTCCACTGAAGAAAGTAACAGATACATGCGCTTTGGTGTAAAGAATACCACCAACATTCCATGTTGCTTCATCCAAGGATATCTGAAGGCAAAAAAAAAAAAAGCTTTGAAAGCACTCTCACACAAGGATTGTCCCAAAATATGTCCAGACATTTTCTGTTTTTCTGCTTCACGATTTCAGTCAAATCCTTGTACTGGTAATCCCAGTGCTTATTATGACAAGCTTTAGTGACGAACAAAGCAAAGCAGAGTCTGAAGCAGAGCTACAGCTTCTTACGCATCGCGCATCGCCTCCACGGAGAGCCCTTCATATTCGGCAAGTGTGTCAGCCATGCTGCCCAGTTGGGCGGCCACGTAGGCCAGGTTGGCAGCCCTCGGGCGAGATGTGCTGATGTAGTCCAGCAAAAAGTGTACAAGGGCAGCCAGGTCCGCTCGACTTGAAGGCAGCTGGGCTCGCCACGTAAGCTCTACAGCCACGCCGAGGGCAGCCACCATGGCAATGGCTGGCGCACCCTGCACCTGCAGTCCAGTATTTTGCACCTTGTTATTTCGCAGTGCTTTCTTTGATGTCCCACTACCAGCACTACCCCAGTGCAGATGCCTGATGCACTGAAAGAGCAGGCAGGTGCTAAACAGTGCCACAGAAAATTCGCACTGCAAGGCCTCACCTAATGCAGTAAGCGCTCAGATGTGCATTCTTATGCTCATCTTTAAGAGATGAATAATCCAGACACCTGCTTGACTAAATACTTATACTGTACACGAAATCAGTCCGATCACTGACCATGTAAAGAAAGGCAAAAAGTGCTTTCAGAGACCCTACAGGTTCCTCGTTGACTGAACCCTTATGGGCTGCAAAACGCCAATTCTATCTCCTTTTACCTAGTCAGTGACTTCATTTCCTTTTACCTAGTCAGTGACTTCATTTCTTTTATTCCAATTATGATGTGTGACCAGATAGGATTCTGCCCAGCAATTGGCGCAACTTTTGACTAAATAGCTAGGTTATCTTTAGGTATTTCAGCTGTACAACGCCTCCACCAACTTCGTTCCACATAAATCTAGAGGAATCTAATGGATACATCTTAACCATAAGTTTTACAGAAGACCATGGTTGCTCAACACTACTGTTCTAGCCTGAAAGAGCCAATATCTCATCTTTCTGCGCCGAATTTGAAGACAGCCCTGTGTCTAGAGTCTCCTCTGGAAAAGTCTTGCAACAATATTGGTGAGACAGTGGTTCCTTGCAAGGATTGTTGCGCAGCCAACTGAATTTTAAATCAATTAAGCAAACCAAACAAAAGCTTTTACGTTTATATATATATATATAGCTTCAAAGTTGACGGTAGCGAGTGATCTGCTGACAGTGCTAACTGTTGTTACTGAAACGCTAACAGCAAAGCAACTGTGGGAATGAAAAGAACTCGAGACAATTCCTTGGATGACCCATTCACATTCAAGAAGTCACATTCATTCACATTCATGAAGTTCACATTCATGAATGCAAAAAATACAGCACAAAAGCGTAATGCGCCACTTGTGTTCATTGCCTTTTCTATAAGATAGGAACTGTTTGCTGGAATATTTGTACTCTTTAATAAAACAAAGACAATGCAAGTCATCTCCATACTGCTATAGGCTTTCCATGAAGGAATCCTTATACTGTATAATGGACATAACCGTGCTTTGTATACAGTAGAATCTCTGCGATACGAATCTCACAGGGTTGCAAAACAAATTCGTATCATCTGAATATTCGTATCATTCAAAACAAACAAAGTACGCATGCAGAAGCATTGTAAGTGCATTCATACAGATCTGCTTACGGCTGACGAGATTGATTTATGGCCGCGCGACTACAGCTCACTGCTCCCTGTGCATACAGCGCGACTAGCGCTTGCGGAGTCAGCGATGTGTAGGCGACGCGCCGCCGCACATGCTCGTAGTGCGCACCGCACGACTAGCGATTGTGGTGCTGGCGATGTACACGAAGCGCTTAGTGCACGAGGCTGAGGTTGCAGCTTGCACATTCCCATCATCCGTAATTAAGGGCGCGGGAGTGTTCGGAACATCCGAAATACCACACTGTACACAATGCATTCTGGCCAAACAATTTATTTTTTGTATCATCCTGAAATTCGTATCATCAAAATTCTACTATAATTTGGCATTCTGGCAAGAACGCTGTCAGGGAACAAAAACCATCACTATCCTTGACAGATGGTTAAGCCTCCACTGTCTAAATGCATCAGGCATGCTGTACTTAGACACTAAACACTAAAACAAACGGGGATGAAACAGAGGCGAACAGATAGCATGCATAACCCTGCATGTCTTAACGCCAAGGTACAGCGCTCCTGACACATTCAAGATGTATAACCAAGTAGCCACCTTTGTAGCTTTGCTCTAGCTGCTGTTTGTCATTTGTCATCAAGGGTGTGCAAATCGCAAGCAAAGGTATAACCTACGCACAATGGGAGAAACATAACTTTTCATCGTTCACTGGACGGCCACTGAGGCTCTCAAGAAATGCGCTCTGCAAGTTGCTCAGCAGGCCTACTAACAATGGCAAGCAGCAGTGGTAAAGATCCACCTGGTCACAACCATAAGGCCACAAAAAGAAATCTATGCAGTTTTCTGAAATCATGATAATTTTAAAAAATATTCGCCTCGGTGTGAAGCAAAGTTCTTTTGTGGACAAAGCTCTGAGAGTGTACACATGAACGGCATCAGTAATTATTGCCTCATTTAAAGCCTACTCCACCTTGGAGGGTTGCCCCAACACATCACACTGAATGGTGCAACGGTTCTGGTAACCTCTAAATTGCAAACCAACCCCTTTCAGAGCAACAGTTGCGTGTCCCTTTTTTACTTTTAATTTCTGCGTACGTATTTAATTACATTTTTCGTAGTTGCTGTTTCGGTCCCTGAGTCCCAGTCTGGGTTACTTTGTGTATGTTGCTAATAGATTCAGGCATTGTGCTTTCTACTATGGCAAACTCAGTGCAATTCAAGTGTTTTGCATTTTCCTTTGCCCCAACCTACTCTAATGCTCAGCAGGGAAATACATAGGTATTTGAATAAATAAATAAAGTGAAGGGCCCAAAAGTAGCTTTGCCCAGGTGGTGCCAGGTGGGCTTTGAAAGGCGTGGGCAGAGGACATGCGGTGCCGACCTTCATGAAGCGGATGGCCTCCGATACGTCCTTTGCATCGGCCAGCGTCAGGTAGTGGATCTCATGGGGCAGCCGCCGCTGGTCCAGGATCTCCAGGGTGCCCGCCTTGTACCGGATGGACTGAAGCATGGCTGGTCAGTGGCAACTCCGACCCCGCTGCTGCAAGGATGGTTGCCACGCCAAAACCTCTATTTCGTCCAACACAAAGGCCCTGTAGCGATCCTTTCAACTAAGAGCCCACTTGGCTAGTTCCAGCTCAAGAGGTTCAGTGGTGTCAAAAACGTCTGTACCTCAACAATATCGCCATCCTGACCACTAGTGCCCACTGGAATCACACAGTCTTTTGCCACTGAATGAACAAGATGCTTTCAACTGCGACTTAATGCACCAACAAAAAGCAGTGTATGACAACTAACACCACAAAACCTACACACTGTGACCTTCTCGAACAATTACCTTAGATCTAATTTTTATTTAAAAAATTGGAGAGGACACTTAAGATCTGCAATAAGGGTATGACGAGGTAACGTAATGAGTTAATTCCCATACATGCACAAGGTCATTCTCTCCGTTACATTACTATAACCCTGGGAGTCCTGAATACTCTCCTGACGCGAAGCTGCGGGGGTTAGGTGATGTGCCAGTGCCCTGCGGTGACAGGTGCTCCCAGCAGTGGGCCTCCTGCGACCCAGGTTGCTCTTCCCGAGCGGCCAATCATTAATGTAACTTCCACCTGCCAAGGTGGGCGGTTTGCTCACTATCCCATGGGCAGGTTGTGATCACGCTGCAAGGTCACGTGACCTAGGTTGTCCACCTGCCTCCTAGAATAGTTACTTTCTGGGCGCCACCTACCAGAGTCATGCTCGTGATTTTTCGCTATGTCTGCTACTGTCTCCAAATGAAACAATAAACAAGCCTTCAGAATGTTACCTCCGCTTTTGTACCATTCAGCCAACTAAACACAACTGTCACCAATTCTGAAGCACAAAGAACCTGTTGGAAAATCACACCCTAAATCCTAATGCAACATATACATTACTAAGCAGCCAAGACATACCATATCAGTACCAGTACGCAAAACAAGGCAATAAATAACATGTCCAATTGTAACGAGTAGTATGAACAAGGAATCGACATATTCGTGTAGAAAAAAAGCCGAGGGCTGCCGCATCCTCTACAGAAGTAGTATTTCTTGGGTCGCAACTGCCTGGCTCTCAAATTCCTGCACTGCTGACTTTGCCTGCGCAAAAAGTTGTAATGATTTCTAATGCTAAATCGATAAAAAAAGTAAGTACAGAACACAAGTAAAACAACTTTTGCTAGATATAGCATTGTGTTGACCTGTGTTGGGTTCTATGACAAATAGGAAAATAACGTCATTTCGCCCTAACCACAGGTTAATGTGTTTGCCTGTTGTGTTAAACTGAGTACACTTTTTACATTTCCTTCTTTTAAAGACCGAGAGATACAGGACAAATCAACACGATCATTTTCATAAAATGGCAACGTTAGATGAAGAGAGATGCATTCACTGTGAAATGGAGTAAACTGTTTCTTTCCTTATTGCTTCAAGTTTTCTGCACGATAACTAACCACATTCTGTGGACAAAACACATAGATACTGTTGTAGCAAGCTCCTTCCGTAAGCTGTTTTTTTTCAAGCCCTCACTAAAATCTTCCACGCCAAGTGTTAGCCTTTTAGTGTACAATTCCCTTATCCACTCACTGTTGGAATATGCCGTAATTATCTGGGACACTTTCACCTTAACCAACATAAATAAACTAGAACGAATACAGCATAAGGTAGTTAGCTTTTGTTTACAATTCATACAGCAGTCCATCTGTCAGCCAGCTCCTGAAACAAAGTGGATTATCCCCAGTGGCTGTGCAATCGTGCCTGCCGATTAAAGTTTCTTTTTCAGCTAGTGAATGGTCCATTATAAAATTAATACTTCCCAATTTTTTGCTTCCTCCTCAGGTTACAATACGAGACAAAGGCACGTTTTCACAATAACCCCTTTGAACGCACGAAACAACTGATTTGAAATATTCTTTTTTCCGAGACAATTACAGACTGAATTAACCTAAATAACGAGATTATTACCCAGAATTCTTTAGCGATGTTTGAAAAATGCCTACAAATGCTATGAATTTCAGTGTTTCTACGCTTTTATATTTGATGTATACTTACCCTGCTATGATTTTGTACTAGATCGCAGTATCTACAAATAAATTAAATTAAAAAAACATGCTTTACCATGAGCTCATTGCCGCATGTTTCATGGGGACTTATCTTACTTTGTCAGTTTGAAGTTATGTGCAAGGTGTGTGTCCTATGTGAAGGTGGCATAGAATCAATTCCTTGATACATTCCTGGTGCCTACAAGATTTCTATTCCCCATAACATGGCTTTTACTAGTTTGTTATTCACTTTGCTATCCAATAGAGACTGCCATTTTTTCCTTAGTTTACACTGTACCAGCATCATGCAATCGTTATAAGGCATGTTTACTTCCCTAATTGCCTTGTTGTGAGCTGAACAACACACCAGACTACTCCCTCGTCACCTCCATTTCGAGCATGATCTGGACACACAGCAGAATTTTATTTACTTCAGCTGTTGTTATATTGTGTACAATGTCCCCAAGTAGCGGCACTGTGACAGCACGTCTAGAGTAAAGAGCTGCGAGTACGCTTAGGCAGCCTGTGTAAATAAGTTTGTTAAGTTTTCATTTATTATTTTTTTCCAATGCTAACAGAGACAGCGTAACATTGAGCAGTGAAGATGGATGCACACTGGATGCTGGATAAAGCATAGCATTTTTTATATTGCAATGATGGGTGCTGAACTGCCTATTAACTACTGCAATTTTGTTTTCCCTAATATGCCAAATTATCAGAAGAATGGTCTGCCTAGTATGGGAGAGCTGTGTGACTAACACACAACATTGCTCTCTTCCACTCCTTTGTTATTGAAACAAAAACTTTCACAATGCTAGGTAAACCAGTCTTTGGGTAGGCAGCACAACAATCTTGAACCACCTTCAGCCCAACCAAGGATTCCTTAAGCCACACTTCAGGTGTCCACCCAGGTGTGAGACAGATGCTGCAGCCATTTCCTTTCCTCAAAAATCAATTTTCAATTTCCTCTTTATTTCTTTCTTCTTTCAATCCCTCCTTTATCCCTTCTCTTATGTGGGTGTCCACGGAGATATTTGTGAGGCAGTAACTGTGCCATTTGCTTTCCTCAAAAACCAAACAAAACAAGTAAGCCACCCCTGTTAATTGGCACAACTTGTAGAGGCCTGCATTTTCACATTCACATAAGGAAAGGTACACAACTGGCTCCCTGGGTCAGTGTACACCTGAACCTCCCCTTCATGTACCTGTGGTGTTGGTGTCCAACTGCAAAAACCTGCTTTAATTTCGTTCCACATGCTGGATAGACAGCTGGATTAGCTGAACTAATCCACATTTATCAGGAGCGTGTAGCGGAGCTGCCATGGACAGGCCTCGGACGCTTGCTAAGCATTTTTGTTTTTGGCTGAATTCCAGGGTTAGCGAAGTTAAGCCACTGCCAATTTTTGAAAATGCTTACTTATTTATTTATCACAATACCCACAACTCCATTATCTGGCATTACAGCGGGGCGTAGGTGGTGGTGGTGGGGGCAGATGAAAAAGAGAAAAAGAAAGGATATACATACAGGTGGCGAGAAAAAAGAAATAACAGTGTGATAAAAACAACATAGAGTCATTACACATAAAATAATATCAAAGCAAGGAAGAAAATTAATCATTTGATGATATGGCAAGGCATACTAGACGTGATGATTCAGGTCTCCATGCATTGTGAAAATGAATGCCTTTTCCTTTTGGTTTGCTTGTTAACCATGTGATCCGCTAACAAAATCAAATACTGCGCAATGTACTAGGAGGCTAGGTCTTATTGGGCATTCACTAAGCACCTTTTGCCTCGTCGGCCATCACAGTATGGCCTAGACTCCCTGTGACTGTTTCTCTTGTTGCACACGCCTCTGTCAAAATGCAGCAAACAAAGAGTTATAAACAGAAATGCAGAGGCCTGTAGACACCGCTTCGTGTGGGCCATTTCTCAACACTCCTTGTAACTTCCTAAATATATGACTATTAACTTAGCCGTTAATATAGGGCTTAATATGCGAATCGGTTACATTTAAAGAATGGAGAGAAAACAACTAAACATATTACACCGCTCTAGTGTCTCTTCAGTCACTTGGCAAAGAGCAACAGCTCCATATGTTGCAGCGTTTTGACAGCTGTCCCTCATGCCTTGGTGCCATGCTCTAATCATGTTCCTATAGTGGGTCATTAATGCAGCGCCATGCTTGCTGGAGGTATTCACAAGAAAGATGCTCAATGTGCGTCTTTTCCCGTACTGTCCAGTGTTCTTGCACTGCCCATCTAAATTTTCCCTGCACTGTGCAAAGGTTAGTGCAGTGTCTACATGTGTCTCCCCAACTGTACACTGGCAAAAGTTGCAAGGAGATAAAACAAGTGGCATATGCCTAAAAATGCCACATCGCAGACCATTTCATTGCAGTATTCTGGAACTATATGGTGCCTCATAAAAAACGATGACGATGAAGGTTGATGGAGTTTATTAGCGCAAAGGCAACTAAGACGAAAGAGCACCAGAAACTGACATGGGATGAGCTCAAGATGATGCAGAATTTTATGGTAAGCATTGGGAATTATGCAATCATAAGTGACAGTGATAAAATGTTAAAAGCAGTTGTACAACGCCTGCAAAACGAATTACATAAAAATGTGTATGTTGCTCTTTCTTAAGCTGTGCTTAGGTATGCCAATGTAATCATTGAACAGGTGCAAGAAATTTTAGGGCAAAGTGCACTGCTTACAAACTTCAGATGCTCTCTAATCACTCTCATCTCCACCACAGTCAAAGAGGGTATGCTTAATGGTGTCGTTACATCCACGCTTATCATATGCAGGGTGGGGCTCTGACACAAGTAGATATGACGAGTGCGTCCAGAATATATGGCCTATCCTCAATTCTGTCAAGCACACTTCAACAGAGCAATTATTTAAACCGTTCACTCCAGGAGCCAACATGAGGCCTCACGTTTTTGACAGATCTGAGTTATTCCATGTTTAATGCAGTGCTTGTAGTTTGGTTTGGTTTATGGGGGTTTAACGTCCCAAAGCGACTCAGGCTATAAGAGACGCCGTAGTGAAGGGCTCCGGAAATTTCGACCACCTGGGATTCTCAACGTGCACTGACATCGCACAGCACACGGGCCTCTAGAATTTCGCCTCCATAGAAATTCGACTGCCGCGGCCGCAGTGCTTGTGCTGTTGGCAGGGAATTTGGCTAACATGTATAAGTCCCCTATCTTCGGATGCAGATGATGCTACCTTGTCAGATTCTTTATGTCCATAAAAATCAACAGTGGCTATGAAGACCCAACAGAATGTTATCAGGCGACCCCTGTTTAAAGATTCTGTGATATGCTGCGACTATGCATTGAAAGTGACATTCAAATTTCTGTATGCACTAAAAAAACTGAGCGACACTAAACGAGTTCATATATACAACAGATTTAGTTACTCTGTTTTCTACCATCTATTTTAAAGTCATGAGAGCTGCGAGTGCTTCAGCAGATGAGATGATGGTGATGGATTTTTGTGGCGCAAGGACATCTATGGCCAAAGAGCGTCATGGCACAACGTATCTCCGATTACTCAAGGTGGGGTCAAAGACCGTTTTACCAAGCACTTCACCCCTGGTGAGCCAAGCACCAGGCCAGGGGTAAGCTTGTACGCACTATGTCACCGGTGGGTACCTGGCGGCACTGGGGATCGAACCCCGCACCTCCCGCATGCGAGGCGGATGCTCATCCACTTGGCAACTGCAGCGGGGCTAGCAGCGGAGATAGCTCTGTCCTCGTTCATGATTTGCTAGCGGAAAACACTTTAAAACAATTACATGTGTAACAAAGTCTGTGCACTTTGACCCATCAAATTATGACTCTTCACAACTGCATTTTCACAGAACGGACAAAAAGTGTTATTGAATAGCCTGCAGTGGGGTGTTCCTCTTGCGAATAGTCAGAGACGACTTTTCACATTCAACAGGTTGTGTTAACCACAGAGCTAGTGTGTCGTTCATGCAGCTTGTTATAAGCAGTCATATGTAAAGGGGCAAATTAATTTCATCTGCTAGTGTACTCCAGTCGATGAGAAAATAAGGCTATTGGCAAGATAACTTGCTGGCATACAGCCTCGATGATGAGATACCCATCACTGATGGGTATGTTCGCTGCTTGGCTGAACTCCACAGTGGAACCTATGAGCTCTGAATTGAACTAGTTCTGAAGGTGCCAGTAGACAAACAAAGGCCCACATGATAAGCCAGACCACATGCATAGCCTATTCTTGACACGTTGGAGTTTCAGCAAGCATTCTGTAGCAGTGCCCCAGGAGGAGTGCAACAGGGTTTTTAAAATGTTCATGGTTCATTTTAATGCAAGCTCATCGAGAAAAAAATGTGTCGTCGGAGCTAAATTCCCTGATTTGCAGGAGGGAGGCAATGTCACCGGACCGTATCATCCCCACTGGCTGGAGAGAAGTGACATCACCAGACCAAAAGTGACATCACTCCCAGTAAAGGCATCAACAGCTTCTAAAGCTGTCTTATTGCCAACGGGCATTGGAATCAGGTGTCCCTGTGATTCTTCCTTTACGCATTTGATGTGCGATAAAAAAATAAGCTCCTTGTATAAAACAACACCCGAGAATTTTTGTTCGCTCTTTACCACTGATTCTTGCCTCTCAAAAGAAGGCCAAAGTACAATGCCTTGTTTCCATGAGAAAAGTATGCAGGCTGTCTTTGCAGCATTAAATTGAAAACCATTTTCATCAGCCCATTTTGCAAGCAGTCCAATTGACACTTGTCTTTCACATGTAGCTAAACCACAAGACTGAACCCTGACCTGAAAATTATCCACGTATACGTGACCAGTATGACGTCACGCGAGGAACACATCATTAAGATAAAAAATCTAGAGTTGAGTAGGGCACCCACGGGGGGATGCTGTTCTCTCACACAAAAACAGAGCATGGAAATGCCCAGTGAGACAGATAACTTCACGAAACATTTAACGTATTCCCACCTATGCCGTAGGACAACTGGACTCTCAGGATACCATAGTGCCAAGCTGTATCATACACTTTCTCATGATAAAAAGACAATGGAAAGCAGACTAGCTTAGCTTAAGTATAAAAGCACCTCTGAAGATGTGCCACACTGAGAAAAAGTCGTCCTATATTAATTCTTTGGTAGTGATGCCAGCCACCCATTATCTGGCCACACTAAGCAACGCAGCATGGAATAAGTGTTCTTATACCAGCCATATGCCAACACAACCAAATATGGAGCAACCAAGGTTGGCTGCCTCACATAAGGTTAACCATTAGCCACCAGGAGAGAAGAAAAAACAAGTAGAGGAGGAGACAGAAAACATGTGAGAGAAAATAGTATAGTGAACGATCGGAAAGGAGTATAGAAAAGGGTGACTGGAGAAAACAAGACGCCTGCAAACAATGTTTGCTCATCTACACCACAACAATGATGCTACTGATACCAAGTGGACGAGTGATTACCAAGGGAAGGAAAGCAAGGTTGACATCAGAAGATCAGGTGGAAGGATGATCGACGTAACGAAATTTGCCGAGATAGAGGCAGCTGCAGATATGACATGACGGGTAATTGAAGACCACCATGGGGGTGAGACTGATGACGATGGCCACGACAATGGCAGAACCATAATCTCGTGTTTACAGTTCTCAAGCACACAGAACTGGGTGGCGTAAAATGCAAACAACTACATGGCTCAATTTTATGACTGGAAACATACAAGCATGTCATTACTCCTCATTCCTTCTTTTTTTAGCACTCCTCAGTTTCAAGCTGCTCAGCACTTATCATGCATTGCCCCAGCTAAGTCCAAAACTCACTCCCCCAACAAGAATAACAGGTTTGTGGAAAGGGCAGCGACCAACCCACTATTTATAAGGTTGCCAAATGTCTCGACTTTCCTCTTCCCTTCAAACCCTCCTCAACCCAACCCATTTCAGCGTTGAAAAATGTTTTATATAATCACTGACTTTTTATAAGCCACTTTATTTTACTTTGCAATCAGCATTTTATCCCACCCACGATACCTCGTTGGTGTGGGCACTGACCTCCTCCTGTCTTACTTGGATATCACTCTACAGCATGTCTGTCCCGACTTCCGTATGGTGCTTTAAGTCCCAACCTGTACTTGTCGGCACAAGCATTTATTTATTTATTCATTTAAAATACTGCAGGCCAATGCTTGGCCCAAGCAGGAAGGAATTCACATTGTTATACAATAAAAAAGAATAAATATATACAATATTAGCAGCAAACGCATACAAAACATGCATAAAAACACAATTAGCAGGTAGATAGACATTGTAAAGTATCAGTAAAATTTTGTGAGGATAAAACAGATGTTGGTAACAAATTCCAATCTTGCACTGTTCTAGGGAAAAAACTATTTAGAACTGTTAGTTTTGGCAAAAATGGGAGAAAGTGAATGCTCATGAACATTACGAGTCATTCTCACTAGAGGACGCTTAATGCACTCTGGAAGCTTGAGTTTATTTTGTACTGTTAAGCTATTACAGAGGAATGTCAATTGAGTGCTTTCTGCAGGTTTGCAGTGTTTGCTGCTGCTGAAACTGCCCAGACTACCAAGCACTCATACCGAACTGCATATGTACATAATGCAGACATCAAACAGCAACGCTTGCTATGGAAAAGGTATTTCCCTAGTACAAAAAGCTTATGGACGGATACGCATGGGATTTGTTATGGCATAAATGCAAGTCAAGCTAATCTCGTGCACTTAACAACAGGATGAAGAATGGGGGTGGGTGGAGCCTCAAGCAGGCAATTTTTCAAAAGCATGAAGCAGTCAAGCAAAGTACGATTAAAAGGGCCACAGGAATGAACAACTGGTACACATAAAGGCAATGTACAAAACAAATAAATGTAAACAGCCAAGCAGACAGCAAGATATTGCTTAAAACAGCATACGTAAATGAATTTCATAGTCTGGTTTTTCTTTTTAAGCATGCGTCACGTCCCCCCCCCCCCCCCCCACTCCGCCGCTGTCACAACTTGTTGTGTTAGGAAGTTGGTAACCCTGCCCCTGCCCAGAAGAGCTGTTGGCCGACTTCCGATACATACCCCAATAAAACTTTATTGACTCAGACAGATGCTTTGGAATGCCTTTATGTAGCCTCTATGTATGCAGGTACTATGCGGATATTAACACAATTTTAAAAAAGCCTATTTGTATTTTTTTTTACTGCAGCATTAATTTGCCAGAGCACGTAATATAGAAAAAAAACTTTCCAACATTTTTTAATAGTTGCGTAGTTATTTTTACTTGTTTTAGATGGTACACTTCTAACCGTTTTCTCATGTACGCATGGTGTACTTTTTGGTATTCATATTTTTCTTTCATTTCCTAAGCAAAAACTAGAAGCAAGTCTCATAATGCTATCTCTGGGTTTTCCACGAGCTTCTTTGTGCCTCTTTGGACTGCTAATCAGCTGGTGCATATCTGAAGGTGCGTTATTACGTTCACCTCTCTTGCCTTGCGCACTCTCCTCCTATTTATATTTTTAGCAAGGAATCTGAAAGCATTGTATGTGTATCGTTGGCACTTTTGTTGGGTCATTCTGTGACCAGCAGTATTTGCAAAAATTAAATAAGCAATGGCCACTGAATTTGTTGTCGCTTGCCCTTACTGCTCTGTCTACGCATCTTGTCTCTATATACCCTGTAGTAATAAATAGCGAAATAATTTTCCCGCGACTCTGTGAGTAAATTTGTAAATTGGGAGGTTTAATGTATCACAGTGGCACATGGGCTGTGAGGGATGCCAGAGAGGAGGGCTCTGGATTAATTTAGACCACTCGAGGTTCTTTAATGTGCACTGACATCGCTCAGCCCGCGGGAATTTCTGTATTTAGTCTTCACTGAAATGCGGTCGCTCTGACTGACACCGAACCTGCAAGCTTGGGCCAGACTCTGTGAGTGCAAGGGGATAGTGACTTCTGTTAATTTTCTTGCCTCTATCATGCTGGAAAATCATGAACATCAGATTGTCTATCTCCACTTTAAACAATTTGGACCTAAAGTGACTGCCCCATACTAAGTTTCAGCATTGAAGCCCTGAAATCTAAGGTGGTGGCAAGTTTGGTTTGAACATTTCAAAGCTGCATGCAAGCCACGAGAGGCACAACAGCAGAGGGCTTCAGTTTAATTTAGAGCACCCATGGTGCTCTAAATTAAGCTCGTCCAGTAAATGCCTTCATTAAATACGTTCATTAAACGCGTTCAGTGTGCACTGACATGACATCAGTACCTTCAGCATGAGCGCTATTGCAGGCAAGATAAAAACTGTATAACCATGCATCACAACCAGCTCACCATTTCGCCTTACTTTTTGACAGTGGCGTCACAGATACACCCTCATATGCAATAGAGCCAGCCAATGGAACTCTTTAACCAACTCTATGTTCAAAAGCACATTAATTCCAGGAAGGGTGATCAAAAATGGTCAAAACCACGATGATCGCTCGGGACCCTTGAATTACACTATGCGGTACTCATTTGAAAGGCAGAAAACACACTGATAAGAGGAACAGATGCAGTAACGTACTCATGGTAAGTAGAAATATTGGCATATGTAATCATGCATTGATCTTGTTCTTCGTGTATTCCTTGGTCATGAATTACCACCAACCGAGCCGGCTTTCTGTACTTGTGGACTTTTGCTCTCTTGTTAACAAGCATGTATACCAGTGTAGAAGAGTAAGGAATGGACTCAAGTACCACGAGCAGCACCACACACCTCACTTGCACTGCTCTGCTTTGAAATTAACCCTTCCTCAAGGCCAACCCTATAGTCTGTTGTCTGCACTTCCCAGAATTCTAGACAGACGACAGCGGCGCACAACCGCACGCTTGGCAATGAGCACGCTAATATAGCTTTACAGACTATTCATGAAAGTTGTAGCTAAATAATAGTTAGTGGCCTCCGCGTACAGACGCAACCAACTGAGCACTACTCAGTCAAGGAGGTCATATATAACCTCCCAGTAATGAGCCCACAAAAGCAACTTAGCGTACCCGCGCTGCATATATTATGAGCGCGAAAAGATACCGACCAGACGAGAGAGATTCTTCTGTACTGTACTACGAGAAATGCTTTCTGTACTTGTGGACTTGTGCTATCTTGCTAACAAGCATGTATACCAGTGTAGAAGAGTAAGGAATGGACTCAAGTACCACATGCAGCACCACAAACCTTACTTCACTGACCTGCTTTGAAACCCTTCCTCAAGACCGACCCTGTCGACTGCACTTCCCAAACTTCTACGCAGAAAACAGCGGCGCACAACCACACGCTTGGTCATTGATAGATAGATAGATAGATAGATAGCTAGATAGATAAGTAGATAGATAGATAGATAGATAGATAGATAGATAGATAGATAGATAGATAGATAGATAGATAGATAGATAGATAGATAGATAGATAGATAGATAGATAGATAGGCAGACAGACAGATACTTGAGGCCTTGCCCTTTGTAACGGGTGCGCACCACTAGGTTGGGCACCCGGACCAAAAACAAAACCAAAAAAAAACAAGAAGATGGAAGCGCACAGGGAGAGAAAGAAAAATAAAACGCACAAAAAAGGAAAAAGAAGAAAAAAACACCCAAAGTCTAAAGTCAGGAGGGGGGGGGGGGGGGGGGGGGGGTTCGCTCATCGACTTCGTTCACTTCCGACTCTGCGGTTCCGTGCTCTTAAGACACAGTGCTCCACCAAAGAGTTGACGCTTGGTTCGCAGCACACCCTCGCTCTTGGCCTTGGAGCTGTCTCCTTCGTCGTCCACTGCAGGACCGTGAAACGCGAGCGCCTGTGGGAATGTGGTGCCCTCTGTCGGCATCGGATGGAGTCTCTGGCACGACATCACCAGGTGCTCGATGGTCTCCTCCGCGTCGCCGCACGCTCGGCATATTGCTGCCTGTGCTTCTGGTGTTGCATCGAAACGACGGCGGTAAGTACATCAGTGTTCGCAGCGCTCCGGCACGGGCCTCAAACAGCAATGCGCTACCCAGGCCGTTGTCAAAAATCTTTTCGGGTCCGATGCTGTTTTTGCACTCGCGGTACACAGCCAGTGTCAGTTTTTCCGCGAGCGCCTGCAGCCATTGGCGATTCTCTTTTTCCTGGACCCGTCTCCTTGCCTCCTGATTCCATGCCGTTGCCGATTCGGCACTTAGTAAAAGGCGCAGTAGCGCCCCTTGCGGCGAGGAGAGGCGTTTTGCCTCAGCCGCTACGCTGCCGCGCGCCTCCGTTCGCGCCACTAGATAAGTATTCTAGGGCTCCGTGCGCTGGTATGGTGGCGCCAGCAGCGACCACATCGCCAGCGCCGCCTCGTGGCACTCGCCGCGTTAACCGGACGCTCAGTCGCTCAGTCACGGCGGGTCTCTCGAAAGGGAGAGCGCGCGCGCCCTCGAGACTGGCCGTGGTGGCCCTGCGCCTTCCTCCATGCCTGATGCGTTCGCGCCAGCCCGGCCGCATAGCAGACGCGCACTGGCCGCGATGCCATTCTAAGGCAACGCCTTCTTCTCTGCGGATTTCAACGCATTGAAAGCCTTGACGCCACCACTGCTGCATTTCGTTTCAATTGCTTTCAGGTTGGGCTGATCACCGATTCCGAGCAACCATGATTGTGTTGCAGTCCCGACGGCACTGCAATATCTGGCAGCGCAGTTGAGCTTATTGAGATTAATGAAGTACCTTTACAGTTTGAGAGAGGGCCCCGCCGCGGTGGCTCAGTGGTTAGGGCGCTCGACTACTGATCCGGAGTTCCCGGGTTCGAACACGACCGCGGCGGCTGCGTTTTTATGGAGGAAAAACGCTCTAAGGCGCCCGTGTGCTGTGCGATGTAAGTGCACGTTAAAGATCCCCAGGTGGTCGAAATTATTCCGGAGCCCTCCACTACGGCACCTCTCTCTTCCTTTCTTCTTTGACTCCCTCCTTTACCCTTCCCTTACGGCGCACTGTTCAGGTGTCCAACGATATATGAGACAGATACTGCGCCATTTCCTTTCCCCCAAAACCAATTATTATTATTACAGTTTGAGAAACAAGGCTCTGACCCAAATAATGAAATCAGCTATGTAATTTACATCCACTGTGACATCGACTATGTGAATGGTCGGCTAGAAATGCGAAAAACGCAAACTTACTACACATATATATCAGATGATAGTGCTCTACATCCTGCAGGATCGACACTTCTTTACTTTGTGTATTCCTCTCAGAGAAGCATAGCTCTAAGCATACAAAAAGACGATGTGTTTCTTGCTAAGTATCTTCCACAGGACTTTAATTTCAGGAATTTCATGAAGACACCAATTACATGAATTATTTTGGTCGTATTTCTGTTTTGGTAAATACTTAACTATAGAAAGGCCGCCGCGGTGGCTCAGTGGTTATGGAGCTCAGCTGCTGACCCAAATGACTCGTGTTCGATCCTGGTTGCGGCGGTCGCATTTCGGTGAAGGCAAAATTATAGAGGCCCGCGTACTGCGTGATGTCAGTGCCCGTTAAAGAACTCCAAGTGGTTGCAATTATCTGGAACCTCCTACTATGGCGCCCCTTATAGTCTTCGTTGCATTGGGACTATAAACATAATTAAAATCAAAAGATTAATTCCCGAAATTAAGGGTTTAGTGATGTTGTGAAATCCAAAAAAATATATAGAGAGAGAAATTTGAACCACTCTCTATTTCTTTTTATTCGTCTAGAACAGGATTTGAGATCTCATAAATGCAACAAATAAAGATACAAAATTTTAAACCACTGAAGGAAATAAAATGATGCAAATCAATACACAAAAGCTTAGGTGAAACAATGTGAAAAACGACATAAGCACTCTCAGAAGTACGACGTCGCTCCCACTGCATACACACACGCACGAAAAAAAAAACTAGAAACAAAATTGACACGCTGAACCACAGATGAGCATAACAAACGAAGACTTAAACTTCAGATGCTAGCTCCAAGAACTTCACCGTAGACCATTTCCTGTAACTGACTGAACGCATTCCTTCGCTCTACATAAAGACATAAAGCAGCTCCTGCCAATGATGTCACGTTCGAAACACCCCAGTCAATGTAAACCCTTTCCCAGTTCACTCTCATGAATTTAATTCCACAGTGCACTCATTTCCAGCATACCCTCTGTGCATGAGCTAGCATGCACGATGTCCAAGAAAAGCGTTTAAATATATTCGGTACCTTGACTGCAGTGTTTTTATAGCTGTTATGACATTGGGTAAACACAGCAGTAGGTAGAGCACCCGTTATTATCCAAGTTTGTTTTCGGCTTCGGACGAAACACCTCACCGCTCGCCTCGCTCACTGCAAAATGAACCAGAGAGCTACGTTGGCTGCGTCACGGCCACCTGGATCGGCGCGCGCGGGGAGAAGCCCCGCAGCCCCGCCGCGCGCGCGTGATCGAGGCGGCCGTGGCTGCGTCCGCCTTTCGCCGCCGCACGTGGCCAACGCGAGCTCGTGTACTTCAACGAATTACCAAGTTGGAAGCATCGACCATTGCTATGATTCGCAGAAACTGGAAACGCGCCTACAAGCCTTGAAAACCCGCGCTCAACACCTATACGCGTTAGGACTGATGCTTGGGCGAGTTGGTATGCCATGTTCAAGAAGAACAGCGCGAAAAGACAAGGACCACAGGAGATACACAAAGACAAGCGCTGACTTTCAACTAAAGATTTATTGCTCGGAACGTGGTAATAAATACATCAGGCTCTAAGCAACAAAAAGAACACATAGGAGTGATACACACTTGTCCACGCACACAAAAAATACCAAACAGATACAGCAGCATTACTTCCTTGCAGATAGAAATTCTAATTCTTTCTTTGACAAAGATAAGGAGGGACTACTGATACATGCGTCATTTAGCCGGGCGATTTCAGCAGCTTCAATGATTTCTCGAGTCAGCGTATTGGGGTGTCTACTTAACACTTTTGTTTGTTGGAAGAATGGTTGGCACGTTTTGCTTTCGCAGTCTCGGCAGTGGATGCCGAGGTGCCCTTTAACGGTATTATAAACAGTGATATTATGTTCTCTTAGGCGCTCGTTCACACATCTGCCCGTCTGGCCAACATACTGTTTCCCGCACGAAAGTGGAATAGAATAAATGACACCTTCTTGGCATGCAACAAACTTATTTTCATGCTTTATGGAACACTTTTTTGGCGTGAATTCATCATTAACTCGTTTACACAATTTCCCAGGCTTTTCAGGAGCCGAAAAAACAACGCTTACTTGAGCTCGGTTGCCTATCTTCTTTAGCTTATGGGAAAATTTATGAATGTAAGGAACAACTGTTGTTTTTTCTTTTTCCTTGGCAGACTCTGTCAGATCATTCTTGTTGTTTTTGCTTAAACTTGCGAGCATCGATTCAGAAACGGACACGAGCAGTTGCTTGGGATATCCTGCCTTTACAAGGCGATCAGTTTGCTGGTTGAAACTGTCTTGTTGAGCATGAATGCAAGATTTATTTAGAGCGTTGTAATAGCATGACTTAGCCACGGAACGTTTAACTAGCTTGGAATGCGACGATGCGAATGGAAGTAGAGGCTTGTTGCTTCGCGGTTCAAACGACCAGCAGGTATGATTCGGCGTAAAGCTGAGTCTAAGATCAAGAAATGTAATCGTATTATTTTCAGGAACTTCGGAAGTCAACGTAAATGGATGAAGGTACTGGACAAAAATATCTTGAATCTCTTGCTTGACTGGTTCAAAATTGTGGACATCGGTGTCCAACAGAACAAGGAAATCGTCAACAAACCGAAAACAGCGCAAGGCTTTTGACCCTTCTAATTGTCGTTGGAGCCTTCTGTCCTTTTGTGCGAGCAACAGATCACTAAGTACGGGCGCTATGCATGAGCCGATGCAGACTCCTTTTTTCTGCAGGTAAAGAACACCATCCCAGATTGCAAATGTTGAATTTAAATACACTTCAAGCAGTTCTAAGAACCCTGAGACTGAGATGCCTGCCTCATTTTGGAAGGCAACAACGTCGTGTTTTTCGATGCATTCTTCGATACATAAAAACAGCTCATCATGCGGCAGTGAATAATAAAGGTCTTTTACATCAAACGAGCAAGCTATGAGGCCTTTGTTCTTATGGGTTTCTAAAACCCGAATTACGTCCTGTGATTTTTTCACCAGAAAGGGATCGTCTAAGGTCAATGAATTTAAAATCTTCTTAAGAAACACTGCTACACATTTTTGCCACGCGCCGTTCTCAGAGACGATTACACGGAAAGGACATTCCGGTTTGTGCGTTTGGCATGACGCATGTATCAGTAGTCCCTCCTTATCTTTGTCAAAGAAAGAATTAGAATTTCTATCTGCAAGGAAGTAATGCTGCTGTATCTGTTTGGTATTTTTTGTGTGCGTGGACAAGTGTGTATCACTCCTATGTGTTCTTTTTGT
Organism: Amblyomma americanum; assembly: GCF_052857255.1. Lineage (NCBI taxonomy): Eukaryota > Metazoa > Arthropoda > Arachnida > Ixodida > Ixodidae > Amblyomma > Amblyomma americanum. Next base: position 142,678,536 of record NC_135497.1, read on the forward strand.
TGCTTAGAGCCTGATGTATTTATTACTACGTTCCGAGCAATAAATCTTTAGTTGAAAGTCAGCGCTTGTCTTTGTGTATCTCCTGTGGTCCTTGTCTTTTCGCGCTGTTCTTCTTGAACCTATACGCGACGCCACTCCCCGACCTTTTGCCTACCACGAGCTCGCTAGCGACTGCAGCGCCACCTCGTTTGTTTACAAACATGCAGGAGGTCCATATTTCTAGGCACTATAGTACCAGCTAGTAGCCGGCACCGGCGGCGCTGCTCTAGCTGCTCGGCAAGCGCGGCGCGACCCGTCTGTTCAATTGTATTTGAGCGAAGTAATTGTGTTCTGGTCACTTGCAATGAAATTTTAGTTTTTTGCACGTACCGCAGTTGTTGCAGTTAATGTAGTTAGCGTTCACAAGTAACGTAACAAGACGCCCTCGGGAAATATTTTATTTTGACAGACTTGCGTCGCCCTCGAGTGTCGCTTACGCAGCATGATGCGAGTCGCACGTTAAACTTCATTTAAAGAGGAATTAAGTAGCCTATGAGAGAGTAAAATAAATTTATTTGCGGCTTTTTACTTCCAGCTCTGCGTGCTTTTGTTATCGTTTGTTTAAACAGTCGAAAACGCGTGGAAGGCGCCGTCTGGCGCAGAGACGTCGTCTGCTACGGCGCGGGCGCGCCGCGACCGCGCAGTGATGTGCGCATGCGCGCATATGTTGCAAGCGGCCGCCACAAGAATCGCTAGCTACTACATCAAGTGGAAAGGAGAAAAAAAAAAGGGAAGGTAAGGGCAGCAGGTTTTTCGCGCGCACGGCAGGCATCTACCTAGAGGAGGCGCTGGCTTGGTAATGAGCACGCTAATATAGCTTTACAGACTATTCATGAACGTTGTAGTTAAAGAATAGTTAGCGGCCTCCGCGTACAGACGCAACCAACTGAGCACTATTCGATCAAAGGCGTCCCTCATAGCCTGAGTCGTTTTGGGACGTTAAAACCCCATAAACCATAAAAAAACTACTCGGTCAAGGCGGTCATATATAACCTCCCAGTAATGAGCCCACAAAAGCAACTCAGCTTATAAGCTACAAAAGCGAGCACGAAACAACGAGAGTTCACTGTGTGAGCGTGTGTTTGAGGAATAAAGGGTTTTACCACTAAACGCACTGATCATGGTGCTTGCTGCGGCATAGCGAAACGGTGATATCGATACGACATGGAATTCAGCAGCTGGCGCTTCTAGCCCTCGCAATGGAAAAAAGGGAGGATTGATTTTTCCCTTTGCAAAACAAGCATCCAGTAGAACCCCGCTGTCACGTTCGCGGTTGCTGCGTTTTTCCCGGTGCTATAAGCTTTTTTTTTTTTCAATGAGCCAGATAATCCAGATGCCACAGAATGAAGCCCCTATATCTCCCTAGATAAACGATCTCGTCCTTTGTCGATAATCGCGCATCCATCGTACAGCTGGGGTGCAGGTGTCGCTTTTGCATTTCGTGCAGTGTTTGGCAAGGTTCCCGGAGATAGCAATACTGCTCATGTTATTTTTGTGTTCTTGCAGCCTGATATTTATGCATGTCCCCGTTTGACCGATGTATTTCTTTCCGCAAGACAGGCTGAAACTAATCCTCACGTTTCTTGCGCCACAGCCAGGTGTCATATATTCAGTCCCCCTGTCTTGCGGAAAGAAATACATCGGTCAAACGGGGACATGCATAAATATCAGGCTGCAAGAACACGAAAATAACATGAGCAGTATTGCTATCTCCGGGAACCTTGCCAAACACTGCACGAAATGCAAAAGCGACACCTGCACCCCAGCTGTACGATGGATGCGCGATTATCGACAAAGGACGAGATCGTTTATCCAGGGAGATAATTGAAGCCATTGAAATGACAGTGCCAAGGACTCCTGTGTTAATTCGCACTTCGTCTATCTAAGAAAGAATTGATACCCCTAAAGGGCAGCTGGCCATGCGTTTTGAGCGGTGGCTTGATCTCTAGCTTCGTATTTCTGCGTTTTAACCTTTCTCGTTTTGTTTTGTTTTTGTTTTAACAGACTTTTTACCCTTTTGGCTACCTTTAAGCTTCACATTTGTTGAATGTGTTTCCCTTTTTATGTGTTTGGCCCTCTACACCGCAACATTTTTATCGTTCTTTTACTATCGTTTTCATCAGTTTTAAACACTCAAAACGCCCTTTTGTGCCATACTTTCGCATCCTGTTTAATCCTTCATCTGGTCCTTCTCAGTTTGCATGACGGCCCTCTACGCCGTGCAGCTTTTATCGGTTTTATCGCCTTCACCCATCTGTCATTCCCAGCTTCAGGTTTTTATTAATTTTATCATTTGACGTGACTATCCAGTTTTCCCTGTGACCGCGCATGTCTCAATGTTCCGCACCCCTTACTGCCACCATATGTTTGTGCTCCGAAATAAAGATTCAGTTGACAGTCAGCGCCCGTGTTTGTTCTTCCATGTTTGTCTCGATCCTGTTTCGTACTTATAGCGCTGTACCTTCACCATGCAATACCAACCAGCCTGTCAACGTACTTACTCTTCTAAACAGAAACTCGACCGCCTATATTTGTTACATAATGCAATTGTTGCATAATTCTCTTGTCGTACGTCGAGAAAGTCATCTCACGACGGTATGTTTACACCGTCCCGGAATTCGTTCGATGCGCAAGTAATGGCGACGCCCGTACTCTATATAGGCGCTTGTTCGCCGCTGGGTTCGACGACTTCTGGAAGGAAACACCCAGGCCAACGCCAACACACTTACGGACCATGCGATTTTTTGTGCGTCTGTTGGCACAATTACATCGCTGCTGCGACGCTAGCGCGATCGAACGACAGCACAAAAACTAAACTATGCCGCGGCAGACGGCACAAACAGCGCTGTACGAAATGCGCTTGTGTGGGTTCGCTCCGAAAATTTTGTTTCTGTCAACCGCTTTATTCTTGTCGCCTGCACCTTAATATACACAATTTCTAGATGCCAATAGGCGATGATTCTATAGGATTAATGCGGCCACCGCGATAGCAGCGAAGAAAAGCACGCGTACCGCATCTTCGCACGCTCTAGACATGCTCCCTCTTCACTGCTAAATCCCCAGCTTCCACAGACAGCTGCTCAGGCTAACGGAGACTCGTCACAGCGCGTAAAATTTCTGAAGCGTTGCACACATACAGAACTATCGTGAGAATCACACAGCCTTGCTAATTCCAGAGAAGCATATGGTGCATATGTCACAATAATAAAAAACTGCAGGCAGCGCTGCACAATTTTTTTCACGCTAAACATTCGGCTACTGCATTTCCTGGCTGTTCTGGTTTTTTTTTTCTTTTCGCGGTCCCATGAAAAATGCGGCAGCAATGTTCTGTTGCATTCAACGCTTTGGCGCATTTAACAATTATATATGAACACGAGTGCACACTCAACTCTCACTTTAGGTTGTACATGCAGCCCAAAAATTGAACTTCATATTGTCTCTGGAACTTTAAATAAAATAAGTAATGTTTTGCTGTATATCTAATGAGATCAAATCATCTTTGGAATACCAAATTTCATCTATATGATTCAGCACAGTAGCATACCAAAAAATCGTATATTTAGATACCGAATGTACATGACCCATAGGGCCATCCTCTCCCAGATGCACACAAATCACGTACATCACCCACCTGGACGATATGACCACAGATGTCACACATGCCCAAGAATGCTGATTCCGTGGCTGCAGCTAAGGTTTTCTGCCAGGAGAATGGGTAACAGGGTGAGCTGATGCAAGTTGACCGCTTGCAACAGAGAAATAATCACTAGAGAAATGCATCCCAGTATGTGCACTCACAATTGCAGATGAACTAGTTTTTATGCGAAGCATATTAACGTAGGCTTCGGGCCTTCGCGCGACGCCCGGCGGTGGCCACCATTGACCCTGAAGTGGGGTCACGTGACATGACGTCACGTGATGACGTCACACAGGCTGCAGATGGGGCCTCATATCGCGCCGTCGGTCGCCTCCCGGCGGTGGCCACCATTGACCCTGAAGTGAGATCACATATGATGTGACGCCACGTGATGACGTCACACCGGCTGCAGATGGGGCCTCATATCGCGCCGTCGGACGTCGCCCGGCGGAGGCCTCCACGCTTCGGTTCGCGCCGTCGCGCGCGACGCGGCGGCGGCGCCACCATCGCTGCATCACGTGATATGTGACGTCACGCCAGGGCTGAAGCGGCGCGCGCACGCCGTCGAGTCAGTCTCTGTGCCCACAACCGCGCCAGCGTCTTTGCGCCGGGCGTGTATGCGGTCAAGATGCCTCCAAACGCTAAGGACGCTGAAGACTCAGTGGGGAAACAGTTTAGATTTGGTGTTGTGTAGAAGTGCTCAAAGACAATACAGAATAAGGGACGTGCAAACCCAGAGTCATGCATTTACGGACCATAAGAGTGTGTTTGTCGGGCTGCAAAGGATGAAGTACGACGATTAACCTAAAACCACGTCTCCGTTACTTAGCCCCATCCACACTGAGGCAGCTGCTTAACATGCTTCGCATCTACTGGGCTTAACCTTGATAAGCCTCCAATTTTTTATTGCTATGTGAAATATGTAGTAGTCATACGGAAGAAGAAAATAAGTATGGTATGTATTGCACAAAACAAAAAAAAATAAATGCCATTCAGCAGGTGCATGTGAGCGTTTTCATTTGGAAAATATATATATGCCAAGCCGGATTTATCATCTAGAAGGTACTCTACATGCTATTATCACTCAAAAATTGGTGGTCTACACTGTGTTTCTCCAAAGATGTGACAATTTTTAAATAGATTTTTTTGTGTTAAAAGAGTGCGTCAAAATAAAGCTAGCATGTGTTATTTAACCAGCAGGCTGGTAATCTAATATATAAGATTTAATTTTTTACCAATTACAGTAATGTGCCTTATTTATTGAAAGGTTAATTATAGCTGACTATAATATCCGCATCAGTTTTTAGATTTTTCAAAATATGATTCTCGCTGCGGCTTCAGCGCAATGAGTTTACTGTCACGAGTAGGAAGGAAACAGCCTTGGTTGTGACGGAGAGTCGTTGAATTCAGAAATCCGAACCGGGGGTTTGGTGATTAATTCCAACACCTTGCTTGAGGGTCCGACAGCAGGGGTATAAAATACTAACGCAGTGGGGCGCTGCCGTGAACGATTAGGGGAGCTGATCAGGGGGCCGTGGAAGTAACGAGGGCTTCCAGTGTGCAACCAGTGCCGCAACGCTAAGTCCGCAGGTCCGAGTAAGGGATATCTACACTGCCTCGACCGGGAACCATCGGATCAGTGAGGGCTTCTGGTGGGCACCAGTACCGCAATGCTGACTCCGACGGCCCACGGCAAGCTCCGGAAAAGAGGGGTAAGACCAACGCTTCCGTGCAGCCCTGGGACTACCACCTCCCGTCGCTGCCGACTGCCCTTTTTTCATACCCTACAAATTGCGCCACGGGAGTGGAAGAAGCCGCGGAAGCCGTTAATTGTTTCCAGGTTTGAATTTCTGACCGTTGCTTTCCCTGTCGGACCTCATCGCAGGCTGTGTTCACTTTATTTCTTCTTCCAGGGTACAGGTGGCGCTGCTGCACTACATTACAGTGCCCAAATGGGCGAAACCACATATACTGCACCCGTAACCCCAATCCTCCAAACAACCAAGCCACCAAGCAAGACAGAAGGGCTTGCAGCCACGCCTACAAATGTGTACCCAGCTATCTCCTCTAGCAGTTCCCGCCACGGGCACTAAAGTATATATACTTCATTCATTGTTACTGTTTTTCCAAGTTCAGCCGGTGTCAAAGGAGATCTCTTCTAAGAGTTATTCCTTATAAAAGAAGAACTAATCGAAACTAGGGAACAACTCGCACAGATAGATTACAGCAGAAGCCTTAACACAGCTGCAATGCATGCCTGCAGGCTTTCGACTGGTACCAAATGAAAATGCAGGCAGTTTAATCTGACATATCCGAGCTGAGACCACATAGAACCCTGTGGTTTCTCTAGCTGGAGACCATTGGAAATCTGCCATGCTTGTGAAGTTGACCTACTGTTGGTCCAAGACAGAAGGATTTAGCTTCTATTAAGTTGCTAACTGGAACTATTTGCCGTTATGTTTCAGGTGCACCTTAGTTTTGATTATAGTTTCACTTAGTTCCAGCTGGAACACTGCTTTGGAAGAGAAGGTGTGCCATCACATATTAGCAACCAACTGTGATTCTTTGTTTAAAACTGTGGCGAACAGGTTTCTGGTTGAAACTGGGTGATCTTGGTTCATATGAGCTGCAACTATGTCAAATTCTAAATTTATTATGTAAATCCAGATGGCAATTACCCAGTGAAGGCAAATCATATTTCACCTTAACTAGCTCATAGCACATCTTCTCGACCGCAGAGAAAAAAATAGGTTTAAAGCTCCTTCAAGTAAGTGCTGTAGCAATATAAGACCCATTTCATTTTCAATGAAAGATATGGAATTTTTATCAAGCAGAAAGATACAGTAGGGATTAAACTGTAATGTGGGACATAGGTCATATGATTACTTGGGCATTACAAAGCTGAACTTTTCTCATTAAATAGAAGAAGAAATAATTTGCTTATTATCAAGATGTCAGGTTGAAAGCTCTTGACATTTGTTGTTATCAAAGCTGCTTAGGCTAGAAATCTATGAAAGCATACATTGTACCCCATTAAAGGTGAAGCATGGAAGAATATACATCAGATAAGCCTGTGCTCAGTGCAAAAATGATGCAGACAGCACAAAAAGTGCCAGTAGCTCCTGTAGAAGAATTTAAATGCCCAGATTGCAGTATAAATCAATCATAAATCAATATGTTGAGAACAATGCTTGCATGCAAAGTTTCAAATCAGGTCATTTATTGAGCAGAACAAAATAAAATGTACTTCACTCGTCCTGTCTATACACTGATGAAAAGGCATGAATGCCCGACAATGTACCAGACCTCTTTCCTATTCGTCTCCCAGTCTGAAAATTGTAGATATATCTGCAGACTATATAATTACTGCAACAGGAAGCAAAAGAAGAATCAAAAAAAGCAAAAGCTACCAGAAAAAATTATCCCGGGCACAACAAATACAGTTTATTTTTTATTTTTGAAACATTGCAGTCACAGTGGGAATGTGATTTCGCAAGAAGTGTGCTATCAAGTAGAATTGCTTTTACATGACATGGTTTGTATTGTGCCGTGGTTAAACATCTTCAGTCTCACCTTATCTATGCTCTTTCCGAAGATGCCGTCTGGGAAAGGCACTTTCATTTACCTTCCACACGCACATGCACACAGACAACAGCGGCTTTTTCACTGCCAGAAGACTGCGAGTGGTAATGCAGCAAAATGTTGAAAATTAATACAGCAATTTCAGTTGCACTTTCAGGCTGTGCACAGATGTCACAGTAAAGAGCTCATTGGGTGACCCATCAAAGTTGTAGGGTACATATAAGCCAGCGTGTTGCCTTCCTGTGCCTAGCTAAACTTTGAAGTTCAGCAACTTTCAATGAGAATTAGATTTTTTTTAAAAGTTTGATTTCTAAAAGTGCTGACGAGTAACTGTTTGTAAAAAGACAAAGGAAAAAATGTAAGACCTAGAAACAGGAAAATGTGAGCAATTGATGACATAAGGTGGCTATTAAAAACACATTTCAAACATTCTTCAAGCTATATTGTCCACATGGCAATATCAACATGGACATGAAACAAATATTATAATACCTTATCTAAGAGGGCTATGTCTGAATTTTTGCTTTTTTTTTCATTGATACTAGCCACAGACTTCACATTAATTCAAATTCTTTATTTATCCAAGAAAACACAATAAAAGTGTGTCCAGCACAAAAGTGTGTCCAGAGCAACCATGGAATCTTCCGTAATGTGATACAAACATAAATTAAGTGGTCACGTCATAATAAACTACTACTATAATATCAAAGAATATGAGACGATATTTGATTCGGTTCACATGTTCTATAGGTATACAGCTGCAGGAGAAAGAACCATGGCTAAGTAAAAGTACCAATGTATCTATAAGCCTTCCTGAAACAGATCATTTCCTTGTGTGTTAACTGAAATTACAGTCAGAAAACCATTTAATCACATAATTTACGTTCTCCTGCGACTAATGCATTGCTGTCTCGAAGTGTGCTTGATCTGTGAGCAATACTTTGCTTTCCATGCACTGGAATACCAAGCACCTTAAGGTATCGAGCTGAAACCATTAGTTATTAATTTTTTTTAAAGAATACAAATGGTGAAATAGAATCCAGTGGTTTACCAGCCTCTGTATATATTGACAGTTTATCATCAGGTTCAGTTTGGTGATTTAATCTAACAATAAATGATCATGCAAAAAATTCTTAAGGATAGTGAAAAAGGGACCTCAAAAGCAAAGTGAATACAGTTTGCTTGGTAAAATCTCATAGCCCACCGCATCAATGATTTTCTGAACATTGAGAAAGAAAGCGCGGTTAAACAATTTCTCAAATAACGAATACAGCTCATCTGCAAATTTGCCAACAATTAATGCAATCCCCCTTCCTGTAATATAGCCATGTTGACGATTCGAAAAAACAGAGAATGTTAAAAAATTTTGTCATGCATTCAAATAGGAATTTTTTCGAGTATTTGTGATGGACTCAATAACAGGTAAATTTATCAGTTGCTCTCAATGCATTCTTTTGCGTTCCCTTGAATAGTGACCCACATAGAAGCTTTACAGATCATATTACAGCATTTTCCTGAAACTCATCAATCAAAAATATCAGAATCTAACCTGGCCAGATTTCCTTTCCAGAGCCTCAGAATATACGTTAAAGCAGGTAAAGGTTTTTTAGTGTGCAGATGTTGTTGTGTTGAGTTAATCCCATTCCCGCTGCAAGACTGAAACATCGAATGAAATTATCAGCTTTTTATGCAGGATCATGCAGCAAACTATCAGTGCAAGGTGACACCCTACCTCTTCCGTGAAGGGGCTAATCTGTGACATCTTTGCGGGTTTTGTTTTTTCAATTAATAATAACAGTAACAATAATAATACAATGCCTTATATACATTAAAACAATGTTATGTCTAAGAAGGGCTTCTAAAATACTTCAGATGCAACTGCAGCACAAGCACCCGGGTTCACATAAAGCCGACACAAAATAATCATGTTGTGGCAACATGAGAGGATCTCTTTTGTAGCCTTCCTGTTCCGGACAAACCTCCCACTTCCCCCCCAACTTCGTATTCTTCAGTGCATCCTTTTTAAGATACACCTATCACCCCTGGCCATTGTTTTGTCTACCATCTCAGAGTCTTCCCTGCATGCCCCATTAGCACCAATCCCTGTGCTAACCTGGAACGTTCGCTTTCCTCCTGCCCCGTTGCCTTTCAATTACAGCATTACCCACAGCCTCAGACAAGCTGATATTGAACAGTTGGCTTTGGTGACCCTGGCACAGGATGTCCATGGCGCTTCGTGCGATGTCATAATAAAGCTGTTTCTCTTTCTCTCACACACACACCTGCGGCTGCTGCAGCATCCGTCCATGCGTGTCTTCCTTAATTGGAATGTGGATATTTGCATTGCAGTTACGTCCAACGTATCAAAACAACATGCCTAAAACATCGTTTTCCTCCTAATATATTTTGTATATATTTACTGGTGATTATATTGGAGTGCTTGTCTATTACTGGCTTGGTGGGTGCCATTTATCAAACTTTCCTCCCTCTGCATAAATCAAATGGATGATTTTTTGCTTTGTATGATGTCTTTAAATAATGCTGCTCGTTCACCTACTTCTTTTTTGTATTGTATATAGGACAGTTGACCACTTGCTTTTGTTCTGCTGTTCAATATGCAAGCATTGGGTATATGTGTGCAGTTTATGTCAAAGTTGACCGAGCCCATGCTTATCATTGGTGGGGTTTATGGGCTTTATCGTCCCAAAGTGACTCAGGGTGTGAGGGACGCTGTAGTGGTGGGCTCCGGATGATTTCAATCACCTGGGGTTTAACATGCACTGACTTATCGCACAACAAAGGGCTGTAGCATTCCATCTTCATTGAAATGGGGCCAACAGGGACAGGATCAAACCTACGTCTTTCAGGTAAGCAGCTGAGCACCATAACCACTAAGCCACCTCGACGGCTTGCCCATGCTTTTAATTTAGTGCTCTGGTGTATACATTGCATTCGTCATCACCTTTTTGGTCACCTCAATAAGCCACTAAGAGCAATAGCTTTTAGTGGCTGCTCCCTTCTTGCAAGAGAAGAAAATTCAATTTGAATTTGAAAAATATTACGTAATAAAATATTTCGTTTCATCACCTTAGTTATTTACTCTCAAGGCTCAAGGGCATTATTTAGAGAAATGGGTGAACGGAACAAATTATTAACACAACAAATCAGTTACAGCTTTCTTTAAGGTGATGTTATTGACAATCACAGCAATGAAGGCAAAAAAACGTGCTTGCAATCGTTACTTGTGTGTTGAAAAAATGAACTGGAATATATATTAGTATGACATGAGAGAACACAGTCTTTAAACATGTGATCATTAATGTGATGAAATGTAGGGCTCATTGTAGTGCTCATGAAAAGCTGAACATCAGTGCACAAGTGGAAATAAGTAAATGTTGTAAAACAGAAAACAAGACTGACTGTAGTGTTCAAAACTGAATTGTAAACAAAAAGAAAACAGGCAAAAATTTATATTAAAGCAAACGAAATATCAATATTCAGTCATGACAAGTTTGGCGTCAAAGGACATTGGTAATGTTTAAAACATCTTGGCATCCTAATATCTCTTCCAAATTTCAGCACGAATTGTGAACAATTTCAGAATGTGTGGTAAAATAATTATTTTGATCTAAGTTTAATACTAGTCTTTGCTGCTTTGCCAATGCCAAAGACTGATAAAATTTTTCGCAAAACTTGTAATATCTATAAGTAAAATTTGAAACACTTTATGTATAACATGACCATACCTCGGAATTGTCAAGTTGAGATTTTAAGCAATCGTCAAAAGTGTCTGCCACTCATATTAATAAGAGAGCAAGAGCTGCACTACAAACTATCCAACATTAAAATAACCATTAAATTGCAAAATCAAATGGCCCCAGTCGAAGGATGCATTGTGCTTCTGTAAATTCCAGTGGTTCCCGTTAAGCTGGTCCCAAGGCCTGATCCCAGTTCTTTTAACAGCACTTCAACGAACCTTAACAGAAGCACAAAGTTAGTGTACAAAGTGACCTGAAATTGTGACTGGTCATGCGCATGTCAAGGACCTCATTCCAATAGCAAGTGCCATACATAAATAAATATCGACACAGTAGTAAGGTTTATTAAAATGAACAAAAGCTTTTCCTTGATGCCAACCAATATGAATTTTCCAATTTTGAGTCTCTCTTTGTGACACTTATGGCAAAGTGAAACGTGCCTTCACAATTACTGCTGCTTATATGCATTTCTTACAATGTGACTTATTGAGAAAGTTGGCTTAGATCTGAAGAAAGCATATAAGTCTGAGTAGTGAAGGTGCACAAATAAGAAATGAAAATGTGATAAATAAGCTGCAACAAACCAATATTTCATATTGAGATTGAGCGCTTGTGTCTCGTGCTTGTCAATTTTCTAGTTCACTTTCTCCTTTTCGTGTCAACATCCCTTACGTACAGGTATCTGAAAGCTTTCCTAGCCCACTGCTTTTCCCCCGTTTTTCTCAATCTCTTCTCAAATGCTATCTTACTGCTAGCTTCTCTGCTCTCGAATGATGCCCATCTCATATCACCCTGTGCCCCCTGATTTGGTGTACTGCCATCTGCTCCCAAAGCTAGCCTTGCCTACGCCGCATTGTTTCTAACCTTGCTTGAACATCTGGTCTCATGCACAGCACCGCATTGCCAAAAGTCTAGGCTAGGAACCATCACCCTTTTCCAGATCCCTCTTACCACTTCAGACCTATTTTGATTCCACAGTGCCATATTTTTCATGACAGCTGCATTCCTACTAGCTTTATTCATTGTACCTTTTCAGCAATCTCTATATACTGTGTCAATGAAAACAGATTGTCCTCCAACCTCCTCTGTTTCCGGAACCCATTTTGTAGTTCCCCTAGCACCCCCTCGTACTCCACCCAAGCCTGCAGTCTGTCCTTTATAATCTGCATCACCGCCCTATAAACCACACACTTCACTGTTATGGAATGGTAGTTGCTTATGTCAGCTTTGTCTCCCTTTCTCTTATATATCATGTCCATTCTACTTCATCGCCATTCAGTGGGGGCTTTGCCATCCACTATAATTTTGTTCACTACCTCTTTTTATGTTTGGTTGGATTTTGGTCCTTGATTCTTTATTAAAATAATCGGAATACCATCTGGTCCTGTCGACGATTGCCACTAGGAACCTTCTTCTCTTGTCGTAACGCGAGCGCATGGTTGCGCTCTTTGGAGTGCCACTGTGTCCGACATGGCCGTGCATCGAAGCGAAGTGGCAGATGACGCGAAGCGCAACGCCCAGGTCCATGGAACTTCTGCGCCACTCGGCTGCGATGAGTAGTGGTGTCGGACGCAGTGGCCCTCCAGAGAGTGCAGCCACGCACTCGCATGTTCAGGGTGGACGACCCTGTATGTATGGGACCGCTGCTCGCTTTGACTGACGAATGCCTCGGGGACTGTAGAACCACCGTGCCTGATAGTATTTCTGACCATTGCCACATGTTGTAATGAATTCACATTACTAACTTGCCTATACTCTGCGCAAATGGAAGCTGCAGGATGGAAGCTTGAAACGGATGAACGCACATATGCCCACTCGACCAACCCATAAATTACGCGAAATGAAAGCGTATTTTCATACGGTGAATTACGACAAGATTTTCCTGAGAAAGCTTCGAAAAGACTTTCATTTTTCTGGAGCGCCTTCGAAGGCACAGGCACTACACAAGTGCGAGCACACAGACCACACAAGCGTCCTTTCACAACGAATGTGCCACACCACACGTCCAGAGCATCCAGAGGCCGATGAAACAAGCAAGTGATGCAAACCGCCCGCGTGACCGCGATCCACAAATCACGAACGACGCCAAGCCAATCCATCCATGGGTGAAAATAACGCTTCCGTTATAATGCCAGCCTTTTGTTCTGGGGCTGGAAAAAGCCGTAGTCGAGTTGAGATGGGTCAAGCTCATGGAGTTTTTTTTCCTCCATGGTCAAGCTGTCTAGTAGCCCACCAGTGGTTCCCTTGTCCCTCCTGGTTTTCTCGCTGCACGGCACGGTGGATATCGCGCATTCTTCCCTCCGTGTCACCACTGCGTGGTTGTATCCAACGGACTCTCTGTCGCTGTTCGACCTCCCTGCCGTGCAGCGACCATCCAGTGCTCACACCTCTTCGTACCAACCATAGAGTTTCCTACTATTAAGTAACAAACTCTATGGTACCAACGCTGTGTAGTGGCTCCTCAGTGACGTTCCCTTGCTCGCGCGGTGTTTCCACCATGCTCAAGTTTTTCTCGTGTCTATTTGAAGACTCGGTTATAAAAACTATTGGTTCATGTACAATTCCTGATCACAATCTGAGAGAAGGGCACCAATTGTCTGACACCTTCCAAGCCTCAAGCCCTGGATGCAGCAATGATCAGAGCCTGCAATATGACGAGGGCAGTTTTTTTACACTTTCATTCCTGTTTGTTTGTTTTTTACGCGTACTTCAGAAAAACAAGCCAGAATTCATGCTGTCAAAACAGAAAGAGAGGTTTATTTGATAGAAAGGCAGAGAGGTAGGCCTGAAGGCTCATCATCTTGCCTAGCTGCTACTCCGTACTGGACAAGAGGGGGAGAGGTTAAAGAACGAAGGTTATGATGGGTATATACCTATCATAACCTGAATATATATATATATATATATATATATATATATATATATATATATATATATATATATATATATATATATATATACAACCCCATCAGGAGAGCAGTGATCACAACCTTGAGTCAAGAGCTGTGGCATGCAAGGGACACTGTAGCACCTGCGTTGCCTGCAGAGCTTTCCGTCAGTCTGGCCAAGCACTTAGTACAAGGTGCTCCGAAAGTGGCACGCTCTCAAAATACACCAAAGAAGCAGCCAAGGCCCCGACCTTCAAGCGCATATACAGGGCGTACCGCAAGTACATGCTCTACAGTCTCAGTGACACTACGAGAACTGCCCGAAGCAGGAAGCTTCCCTACCCCAAGGAACTTTCTGCTAGCATTTCAAGGTCATTCGGTCTTTAAGAGTGCCGTAATGGCTCTGTTGTGCGGCCGAAGCGAAAAGCCTTGACCAATATTGTACCTACACATCAAGAACATTTGTAACTCTATGCCTTAACTTAGAGTCTTCTACTTTGACGGATTCAAACATGAACCTCCTATGCACTATTTGCCAAGTGTGTAGCACAGTGTCGACAGTACTGTGATTATTTGTATGTAAGGGTGAGTGTATATCCATCAGTAACTTGCACACTGACGTCAGTGTGCAAGTTACTGATGGATACTCTCACCCTTACATGCAACTACTAAACTCTCCAGTTTCTGGCTACAGCAAAACACAAAACGGCTTAAGATTACCATTTATCTATGATTCCGGACAGACAGAACACATCATGGAGCCCTCACACGCAGGTAGAAGCCAATATATCTACCTATAAATACAGAACACTTGCAAAGAGATTTAACGAAAGTAGCAATAAACAAGAGCATTGTGTGTTCACACATTTCATAAGAAGTATGGCAAAGTGCAAGTAACTCAGAAAAATAAATTATGAATGTCAGATGTTTTATTTTTCAGGTATATTTGTGGCTTCCAGTTCTGCATCACACTGCTGTAGATACGCCCTTTAATTGTAAAAAAAATGTGCAGGCCATCAGGTTTGTAATGAGCCATGCTATGTGGGTCTTGCATTTCCAAAAAACATCTGATTCCTAGAGGAGTAATGGTGATAGTTCCTTTCTCCCTTCAAAGATTTGGTACACTGCCGATAAAAAATAAGCCACACACTGCACTGTGGCCTAGAAGCAAACCAGGTGGCCTGTATGTTTTGGACAAACCATCTACAGCCGGCCAAATCTTTAGCTAGCATGTGTGACGACCACTTTTTGTGCTCCTGCACTTTACGCCGAAGCAAACTTGTGGAAAGCTCAATATTAAGCACGGACTTAGTGAGCCTGTGCTTAGATTTGATATTTTCGCAAGTATGCTCCGTCATAAACTGCAGGAGCACAGAAAACACATCTGTCACGCACGCTAGCTAAAGATTTGGCTGGCTGTACAGGTGCAGCCAAAATAATAGAGAGTACGCTTTGGCATGTGAACTCCTCTCATGCGTTCTGTTCAGAAGATACAAAGGTTCCTTTTGCACATTCACGAGCATATCAACAACATTTCCAAGCATATGTATTAAGTTCCTCCAAATTTTTTTAGTTAAGGCCCAAGAGGAATTCGATCACCGAGGCACGGGGCCCCGACTGTACATGATGCTGAACCTCAAGCACAGAAAACATTTTGTGGTTATTAAATGTGACAGTTTTAATCATGTGATGCTAATTATATGCCAGATTAAACAACAGAGCTCTTAAAACTGAGAAAGCTTTCTCATTTTCTCGTCACTTAACAGCTTACCTAGCAGCAAAACACCTGTACCTTCTACATTAGTGTTTCCCAGGCACGTATTCAAGGTGGGGCTCAAGGGGGTCTGCCCCCCCCCCCCGAAACCGAGCTCAGTGCCCCCCCCCCCAATACGAAAAATTGTCTTGGGCTCCTTCTGAAAAACACTGCTGGCCACATGCCTGGTGTTTGTACTAAAAAGGGTATATTTATCTTCAAGCATGACCACTGCACTAGGAGGTTGACTTCTAAAAACAAGTACCCAGACTTCGCACTGATAAAATATTGCACCATGAAGCCAAATTCAAATGAAGAGTTTGATGGAAGCCAGTCTGGTGGGGATGATACATAATGAAAAAATAACCGGCACTAACCAAAAGAAGATGACATGACATTTCGGCTGCCACATAGGAGCCTTGCTCACAATGAGCCTTATTCCAAATTGAAATGTTGCGTTACAGGGAAAAATACCTTATAGTCAAATTACATCATGGCTCACCCACAGAATTAACGCAGTCGCTTCAAGGATTGTAGAGGTCTAGCAAGAGAGTGTTAAAAAAATGTTTAGCAACTGAAACAAAACAGTGGTAGGGGTTTAACATAGTTAAACCGAGTAGACGTGTGAAAGCATGTGTTCATTCTTCAATTAGAGGGGACACTTAAGCTCCACCTTAACGATATGAGTCGACAGCCACTGCACTGGCTGTTTCTATCGCAGCCAGTCGTAGGGATTGTACGACCCGTGTTGCTTTTCCCGAGCAATTTCTCACAACCAATCAATAATTTAACTAGCACCTGACAGGGCAGGTTGTGAAGACGCCACAAAGTTATGTGACCTAGATGGTGCGATGCCCTTCTACCATTGGCTGCAGCTGGTGCAACGCTCTTCCGAACTTACCCAAGCTTCCTTCCATTGGCTGCAGCTTGAAAAACGCTCCTCCGAACTTACCCACGCTTACCCAAGTAACCTGGGTAAGCTCAGGTTAGTTCGGAGCACAAGACAAGGCGGCAGTTTTCTTGCTAGGGGTTGGTATGTCTGGAGTAGTGCTCTTCCACTAAAAGGCTAACACTTATTTTACATGCGGATGGTCATAAGAAAAACTGAAGCAACATTTGTGACACCATAACGACGCTCATAAAGTTATGCAAAAGATAACGCTAGTGCACAAAGAGCAGTATGCCAGATGGCTGCACCGACAGCTGCAGAGAAAGCATGAATCATTTTTTAACAAACAATACCAAGAACAAGCAATAAAACAACGGTGACCAGCAATCTAACATTGCCTTATGGAGGCACAAATCCAGCAAATGCTGGGTAATGTTAGTTTTAGTAAGCCTCGCAACCTATTTTCACAGAACCGAAGAGCCACTGCGGTGGCTCAGTGGTTACGGTGCTCAGCTGCTGACCCTAAAGATGCGAGTTCGATTCCGGCCGCAGCGGTCGCATTTCGATGGAGGCAAAAGTCCAGAGGCCCGTGTACTGTACAACGTCGCTGCACGTTAAAGAACCCCAGGTGGTCGAAATTTCCGGAGCCCTCCACTATGGCGTCCCTCATAGCCAGAGTCGCTTTGGGACGTTAAACCCCATAAACCACAAAGCCAAACATTTACTGCCATTTTCTTCAAGCTTTGTAAGGCAGCACATGCTGTGCTACTGGCGCCACGCACCAATCTTTTCGGCCGAGAATGACACCGTGCATATAGAAAATAACAATGCAACACTATGTGACAAATTTCAGCTCTACCATGCCATGCAAACCAAGAGGACAGGTAATATTTGGTATGATGACCATTCACAACTGGCGTACTCTCATCTTGAGCCAGCTTCAACTAGCCATGAAATCGGTAGTTAGTACCGACACTGGTAGTTAACATTTTTTTTTAAATAACCAAGCCCACTGAGCTCAAGCCACGATGGCACCAGAAGTCTAAGAAGCCCAGCATTGATCTACACAAAGGTGAACAC
Source organism: Amblyomma americanum (assembly GCF_052857255.1). Taxonomy (NCBI): domain Eukaryota; kingdom Metazoa; phylum Arthropoda; class Arachnida; order Ixodida; family Ixodidae; genus Amblyomma; species Amblyomma americanum. Next base: position 142,696,162 of record NC_135497.1, read on the forward strand.
ACCAAGCTCACTGAAAGCAAATCAGTCCCAATTTGCCAAGGAATTCCTCCGATACACGTAGCAAACCTGGGGAGTCAGGTATTCTTCATGAATCAAACAAGCATGCCACACCACCAGACAAGTAATGACACTCTGCAACTTGGTATCTCTCAACAGTTTGTTGAATGTGCTGAGCAAACTATTATATCTAGAACCTAGTCGTCGAACAAAGCCTTTTAAAATTGAGAGATCTACAAACAGGACACCAACATCTTGGTGGCGGCGGTGCCATGTTGGTTGGCTGATGTTAGCTTCCGCTCCCTTTCCTGTACCATGCACATCTTTACTACATGTTCAGGGTCATCCGCTCCTAGCTTGAACATGCAAGAGGTGTGGCTGCGCTCTTCGGAAGGCCAGTGCAACTGATACGGCCGTCCATCGAAGCAGAGTGGCACACGCATAGACGGACCCAGAACTGGTGCTTCTTGTCGTCTGCCACTTCACTTTGATGCACACATGCAATGGACATGCTGGCACTCTGGGAAGCACAGACATGCCGGTCGAACATTCAAGCTAGAGGTGACAAGCCCTTTACCTGCCCTACCCATCAGTCCTTACTAAACACCATGCTGAACACTATAAGACATTTCGGTTAAAGGCAGCGCCTTTGCTGCAGAGTACCCCATGCAGCTATTGCAATAACGAAGTGGCATTGAATTGCTCAGCATGCTGCTGCAAGGAAGTGTCGAAGAATTGCTCTTCGTAAAGGCAAATCACTATAGAGGTGGCCACTGATTCCTTTTATTTAAGTGCACCTACAGGGGCACTGATGTGTGTCCAATTCTTGAAAGTAGCGAGCCATTAAGCTCCCACGTTTACAAGCATCACGGTGCGCAAGTGCAGGCAAGTGAACCAGTCCAAACATCAAAATTTGCCGCAGCGCTTCCTGCCCGTGTACTTCGAGTCGGGCCGAGTCTCCTTGCCCTGTCTGCGACGACGCTCTTTCTTCTCCTGAATCCAGGCAGCGGCGCTCTTGGGGCCCTTGCCCCGCAGCTTCTTGAGTCGTTGTTTTCGCGCTGTGCATTCAATCTGGTCCTGCTGTTCGGCGGACGTGCCAAGAGCAGTGGGTAGCTTCTGCGGCCCACCAGTGAAAAGCACGAGGAACATTTTCTTGGCTTTCGTACTGTTCGGATAGTCAACCACAAGTCCGCCCGTAAAGCCTGCGCGCATAGCCTGCTGAGTGAGCAGCTCTACTTGATCGGCGTTCTCTGGATAGAACTGAAGCACTGCCCGTCGGCCACGTCCAAGACAAGCGTAGAGCGAGGAGAAAAAGGCATGCAGACGCTTCACGGGGTTGTGACTTTTCTTGTCCGCGTTGCATAACCATTGCAACGCTGATATGCTAATAGCGCCATCGAAAGCCCCAGCGCGAAAGCACAGGCCTTGGCCTAGGTCTCCCAAAAGCATGTCACCTGCAGCTTCCCGTTCCTGTGCAACATTCAGCATGGCACGGCTGATGTCAACGCCGACCCAAACATGACCCTGTTCTTCAATGACATCGCCACTCAGGCCGCTACCACATCCGAGGTCCAGGATAAGGCATGTTTCGTCATCTGGCAACGCTAAAAGCTCCACAGCACGCTCCGACATTGCCGACTGAATCTCCATGATACGTGTGTTGCTGGTGTACTTCGCCGCTTCTTGCTCACTGTAAAAAACCTCAGGAGGAGCTGAGTACTCCGGCCTTCGGGACATTTTGAAGCCGAGTACTTACACAGTCTGCAACAAAGACGAAAGAACCACACAGTCAGGGCTCTAGTCTCATCATAACTTAAAACTAACACTGTCATACACGAACCTCGCACTTTCACCGCGATAGCACGTGCCCACGTGCCTACAAATCCGATGGAAGTTCACTCTAACCTTGCTAAAGCAGCTAGTGCAAATATCCTGCAAATCCACAAAGTGGATTGCCTTGACCGAGTTTTGACAAAAATTATTAAATACTTCGACGATACGACCCAGAATGTGCTTTTTTGTTTCTGTTGTGATAATCAAACAGATATATTTATATTTTATTAGTTATTTTAAAGCATTTTGACGCAGGTTGAGTCAGTCGTTGCATTTTCAGTCATCAGGTGGCGAGGTGGCCAAGGTGGCTTGTCACAAAGATGGCGCCGTACACGTTCTAGTTCACTGTACCCATGTGCTTGCCGAATCGTTCCATTTGTGAACTACACTCGAGTTTCATTCCTCCGTGGATGTGGACAACAGAATGTGAAACTTTTATCCTGAAATATATTTTGGTGGCTGTGGTGTGACTGTTTGTGTGGCTGGTTACACCAACGTTGGGTTAGACTGAGCGCAAGCAGTGGGTCATCAATTGTGAACAAATGTTTTCAAGTCGATGTTGCGTGCCAGTGAGATTGACGGCTCTAACGCGGAGCATTTTGTGCTTGTCGCCAGGGCCGCAGTTGACGAGTGCGATTGACTTCCCCCGTGCTGCCTACAGGACCGTTCCTAGAACACTAGCTGAATACAATCATTTGAAATCTATTGTACCTCTACAACCATGCAATCCCAAGCTGCTGCGTGTGGCCGTCGTTGGACAGCCGAATGTGGGAAAGTCAACGTTGGTGAACACACTAATGCGCTGGAAAGTCTGTTCTGTGTCAAGCAAAGTACACACGACTAGACAAAATGCAAAAGCCATCCTCGTGGATGGGGAGACACAGATCGTGTTTCTGGATACTCCTGGGATTGTCGACATCGATCATGGCATGAAGCATCACCTGGAAGCGTCGATGATCGTTGATCCTGAGCATGCTCTGCTCAACGCTGATCTTGTCGCTGTAATGGTGGACGCATCCGATCACTGGCGGCGCCATTCTTTCGACAGAGAGACGCTACGATTACTCGAGTTCAACGCGCATTTGACTTCAATTTTAGTTGTGAACAAAGTCGACCTCTTGAAGTCGAAGCGCCAAATTTTGGAGTTCACGCATTCCTTGACGGGGGGCATAGTTGGAGGAGTACCCACATGCCGCTCCCGAACAGTGAAGCGGCGACTGACCCCCGAGGAACTGTTTTCAAGAACAGACGAGATGTTAAGAACGGGTGACTTGAATCTCGAGGGGGAAACTGTGGGCCTGAGAGTTGATCATTTAAAGCAGACTCAAGGCAACAGCAGAAATTCCTGGCCCAATTTCTCCCGTATTTTCATGATATCTGCACTGAAAAACGACGGCGTGAAAGATATCAAGGACTTTCTTCTTCAGTCCGCGAGACCATCAGAATGGATGTATCCGTTTGAAATGGTGACTGATCAAAATCCACATGAGCTAGCAACCCTTATAGTGAGAGAAAAAATCTTAAACCATTTGTCTCGGGAGGTACCCTACAATGTAGAAGCAAAAGTAGCCATGTGGGATCTGGATGCAGCTGGAGTTCTGCACATTGTTATTGAAATCTTGGGGAAAAATAGACGGCATGTCAAGCATATTCTTGGTGAGGGTGGGAAAACTGTGAAGGCAGTCGCTGCTGAGTCACGACAAGATATTGCCGCAGCCTTTAGGTCTGATGTGTCCCTGAAGCTAATTGTGAAGAATTCTAGTGCAGGATAAAAGCTACCCTTGATCTTTAGTTTCATACACTATATGCTGAATTATGTTGTTCATGGTGTTGAGAAGAGTAAAATAAGTGAACCTGAAATTCTGTGTGGTTATAAGGCACCACATGTGAAGTAAATGTGAAGGAATTATCTGCATTATTAGAGTGAATAAAGCTGCTTCACTACACAATTAGTCGTGCATGGGCTTTCTGTAAACACAGCTTGAAGCTGTTGTCTTGCCAGTCATATAGAACACATAGGCCGAAACTTTTTATAATGTTAAGGTTTTATGCACTTTTTCTGTTGCATTAATGCATTGTCAATGCAGATGACAACAGTCCTTTTTTAACATTAAAGAAAATGGCATTTTGACAGAAAACTCTCAGTTACCTTAGCAATTAACCCAACCAAAGTATCATGTTCATTAGTAAACAGTGGTACATGCGTGCTAGTTAAAATGAGTACCACTGCAAAAGCATAAGTGTACAAATTAATGACAGAATGTGGGTCCTTTGTTAGTTTGGTACAAAAAGCGAAATGACCACAAACATCAACTTCGCTCATTGTAATTATTAATATGCACAGTAAATATTCCTTGTCACCTATAGCCTTAGTGACCACTTCTGTCATTTTCTCTTCACTTTTACCTCCTTCTGGAGGTATTACATAAGGGGTGGGGTTACAGACATTTGGGGAAAAAAAGTACAGGTCATTGCCTTTGAAATTGGGTTTAGACGGCTTCAAGGAATGAAGGTTTGGCATGTTATAACGGCGACTTTGTGGGGAAGGGCATTCCAGTCCACAGTTGCTCATTGAAAAAAAAAAGATCCTGAAAACATTGCTGAGCAAGCAACAGCCCGAGTTATGGCCGAGTGCATGATGCATGAAACGGATGGCATGGCTTTGAATTGATTCTATCGCATATGTTAGGTATATCTGAGGCAGGTTCCAAATGAGACTGGCGTACTCAAGTTTTGATCTGATAAATGTTTTATATGATAGAAGTTTCATGTGTTGGGGTGCATGACTGAGGTGACGTTAAAGACCTGTTTGCACATGGTATGATGTTATGTGTGTGCACCAAGAAAGATCGCTGCAGAGGGTGATTCCAAGATACTTATATGACTGGACGCGTTTTGAGGAAGAGTTAACTTCATATGGAAAAAGGAGGGGGTTACGCTGGCGAATAAAAGATGGGTTTACAATTTTTGGCATTTAAAATCATTAGCCAGCGATCGCACCATTCTTGGACTTGGTTCAGATCATGCTGTAGAACTATTTTATCAGAGATATTAGTAATTTTACGATACATTACGCAGTCCTCGGCGAAAATTCTTATCTGACAGTTTACATGAAGAGGCAGGTCATTTATATATATTAGAAACGGGAGAGGGGTGAGTATAGATCCCTGTGGGACACCAGATGTTACAGAGATTGTGTTTGAGCTTTTGTTGTTAACATAGACGAACTGTGAGTGGTTAGTATGGAATTCCTTAATCCAGTTTAGAATGTTGGAACCAAATTTAGAGCGGAGAGTTTCAGTAGCAAGCGTTGGCGAGGTATCTTGTCAAAAGCGTTTGCGAAATTAAAGAATATTGAATCAGTTTGCAGGATGTGGTCAAGGTTAGTGTGCAGAGCAGAACAAAAGTAAAGATTGCTGCTTGTGTCTTGCACAAGAGGCCCTTTCGGAAGCCATGTTGCGCAGGATGAAAGAAGTCATTTGAATCAAAGAAGTTTATGACATGGGTGTAGATAACATGTTCCATGATTTTCCATGGCACGCTGGTTAGGGGGATGGGGTGGTAGTTTAATGGGGATTCTTTTGTACCCGATTTGTGGACCGGGATAACCTTCCCCATCTTCCAGTCGTCCAGTAGCATTCCCGTTGAAAGAGACTGTGAGAATAATAGGGCAGATATACGGAGCATATGTCCTTAGTATTTTTTAAGATTTTAGAATTTATGTCATCAACCGCAGCAGATGATGAAAGCTTTATTTTGTCAGTGAGGATCGAGATGCCATGCGCATTGATGTTAACAGGGGACACTGCTGGAAACATTGTCGGAGGTAGGCTGGTCATTTATTGGTCAGTTTCTGTCGTGAAAACCATAACAAAAGAGCAATTGAAACAGTCAGCACAGTCAACATCACTGATCTCTTCATTCACGGGATTAGAAAGGATAATTGCGCTTGTCACTTGCAGGTTTAGTATTTCCCAGAAATTTATTACAAGATTTTTAGGAGGTCAGTTTTAAACAAAGTTTGTTTGGCGCTTCGGTATGCTGTGTAGTATACGTCCTTGGTTGCATAATATCGTTGCCATGCTTCTGTATTTGACTGCGTTTTTGCTGACCTATAACGACATTTTTTTCTTTCTTTCCAATATTTTGAGAGTTTTCGTGAACCAAGGCTTCTGGCAATTGGCACGAAAACTAATAGAAGAAATCAACTTGCAAGTTAGTTCATTTATCTAAATTGGAAAGTAAATTGGAAAGACGGCAAAAAAGCATGTAGTTCATTATTAAAAGCATCGTAGTTTCCTTAGTCCTAAATGCAGATAGTTTTGCTGAAGGTTTGGCGGGGTGTTGGAGAGAACTTGAAAGTGGCATGAATAACTTTATGATTACTAATTTCACACAGGTAGTTGTGATGTTTTCAAGCGTGTTGTTTAGTTTTTTGCCAAACCCTGGTTTACTGCTTGTATTTATCTTAATATGCTGCAGAGTTGCAGGAATGTAGCAATGATGATACGCTTGAAGGCTTTTGCATCAGAGTTCAAATATATGGCGTCTGTCTGTGTGGTATTCAACTTTAAGAAAATATTGGCAAACAAAAGTGATGACACCTCACTCTTCTTGAATATACTTCACTTGAAAATGCGTTCCCCTCACATCTTGGAGTATGCCACAAAGTTATGTTTTGAAGTTCTCATCAGCTGCATTGTCACGTTGTCTTTTATTATTGTCATTCTTGAATGCAAGTAGGAAAATGTTTCGGCCATCTGATTTGACCGTGTAGAAGCCACAGGTAAAACCATCTGAAAGGAATGGAGAGCCTAATTTTTATTAGTGACGGTCTTGGACTAAGAAAGGAGCGCAGTAAAACTGATAAGGAATGCAAGGACAACACACACAGAGCACTACAGCACCCTGTGTGTGTTGTTTTTATATCCCTGCCAGTTTCCCTACGCTCTTTTCTTAGCTAAAGCATACCAGACTATTATCCTCTGAAAAGGCCGAACTCCTCCTAGGAGATGAATGGAACACAATACCGAAAGAGCCGCCGTGGTGGCTGAGTGGTTACGGCGCTCGGCTGCCGGCCCGAAAGACGCGGGTTCGATCCCGGCCGCGGCGGTCGAATTTCGATGGAGGCGAAATTCTCGAGGCCCGTGTGCTGTGCGATGTCGGTGCACGTTAAAGAACCCCAGGTGGTCGAAATTTCCGGAGCCCTTCACTACGGCGTCTCTCATAGCCTGAGTCGCTTTGGGACGTTAAACCCCCATAAACCAAACCAAACAATACCGAAAGAAAACCAACACCCTGATATAGCTCAGCCTACCAGGCAAACAGATACCAGTGGTGACATCATGCAGAATACTCTGATTCATCATACATAACATGATATACATGACGGAAATCAACAGTCACTGAAACCAAGGAACATAGTGGATGTTTATCTTTTTTTTTTAATTTGTGGTGTGGATTAATTGGAGATTAATAGTGTAGATATTTTATCACTTATAGATAACTGATAAGAAAGCAGAAGAAAAACAACCACATGCCGCCGGCGAGATCCGAACCCACAACCTCCGAATTTCACGTCCGGTGCTCTACCAACCGAGGTTCGGCAACGGCTGTCAATCTGCTGGTTTAGGGGGTATTTATGTGTAACGTTACCGAACCTTGAGCGTGTTCACCAGCGCCACCCTCGTTCATAGAGGTGGACGTAGTACGTCCTGTCTTACCACAAGTTCCAAATATGAACATGATCAACGGTGAGGATGGAAGCTATGCGAGAACCATCTTGTGCTTTCTGTGGCATCAAGACGGCCAGATTCAAGGTTCTTGTGAAACTATTCAGCAGACAAGGGAATGGAAAGGTGTGCTTGTTACGACATACTTGACAGAAGCCAACAGTCATTGAAACAAGGAGCATAGGGGATAGTTCAATAGAGTAAATTGCTGGGCTAGTTGGTTCATAATGCACAGAACCAGCGAAACTGAAGGAAGACAAGAACAAGGAGGCACGCACATAACACCGCTGGACTTGCAACTAGTCCAGCGGAGCTGTAAGTAAACCGGAGTTGAAACTCTGGTTTATTTACAAGTCTGCTGGACTAGTTGTAAGTCCAGCGGTGTTGTATGCATGCCTCCTTGTTCTTGTCCTGCGTCAGTTTGGCTGGTTCCACCATCTGAGCATAGGGGATGTTTTTCTTTTTCAATTTGCGGTGTGGATTAATTGATGAATAATAGTGTAATTATTTTATCACTTCTTCCCTCCAATTCGAATCTTCACTCAACAGCCTCCACAAGGCCGACCTGTGTCTACTCATGTACATCTCAAGTCAGCGACTTCAACACATGGGCCTTTCACACTCTCACTGAACTAACACAACAGAGAGACAGACAAGTAGCGTGCTTGTATTGTGTGAAGCATGGACGCGCCATCCTGAAACAAGCAGGGATCATCCCCATCTAGCCGACACCACTTATTCAAGGCCCTCCACTACTGAGCAACATCACATTTCCAAATATATACCAAAAAATATGACGGCATACCCCCATGAAGGACGATGTCAAGTGCAAGCAAAGTATCAACACAGAGACAGCACATATAATGTTATACATGGATGCCACGTGCTCTAACATGGGGTCATGCACATATGCAATAGGTATATGCAGCTGGACAGATAACACCAATCACCCACACAGCTGGGCCATTTTGCAATGCTCTTAACATAACCACTCTTGAAGCTCATGCAATAGCACATGCCACACAAGAAGCCTCTGTCCTCACTTTACATCAGAACACAAACATCAACACCTATAACAAGTCCAGCAAAACCATTCGCAACATACAGTGCCAACTATGAAAAGCCCTGCTACGTGACATTCTAAAAGAATCCCATAACAGCAATTTGAACATTACAGTCGCCCTGCACTGAATACCTGATTATGCTGGGATCAAGGGAAATAAGCTGATCCATCAACGGGCTTGCAAAATTAACATCCGAGCATCTTCAATATCTTGGCCATGTCCTACAGCAGTGGAAGATGCCGCAACATACAGAAAGCAAACAGCTGAGCTCTACCAGAACATTAGGGAAAACCGCACAATCTGGCCCCAACCCCATCCATCGCTCAACATGGAACAAGCAGATATCCTTAGCAAAGTTCAAACTAACACTCACTCCGGGACCGCCACGATGGCTCAGTGATTATGGCGTTCAGCTGCTGACCCGAAAGACGCGGGTTCGATCCTTGCCGCGGCGATCGAATTTCAATGGGGGCGAAATTCTAGAGGCCCATGTACTGTGTGATGTCAGTGCATGTAAAGAATCCCAGGTGGTCAAAATTTCCTGAGCCCTTCACTACGACATCACTCATGGCCTGAGTCGCTTTGGGACGTTAAACCACCATAAGCCATAAACAAAACTAACACTCTCCTCACCCCACTAATTCTCTGAACTTCTGATCGCATGACAGCTCACTGTTCCAGCTGTCCAGAGATCAGGACAAATACAAAGCATATTGTGTACTCATGTAATTCCCCATAATCTGTCCGCATTTCTCTTACCCTCCCCCTCCTTCCTAAAGTGCTTGGTGTCACTTAGGCTCGACAGGTGGCTTCAACAGAGCAAGCACTCTTTTTCACTGGTCCATAGTGCTGACCTTAAATAAAGTTTTTTTCTCCTCCTCCTCCTCCTCTATTAATTACTGGTGGAAAAAAAAGAACGGACAATGGAAAACTTACAGGGCTCAATTCACATTAATGTCAGAAGTCTGCTGTAACATCTGAATGAGTTGCAGGCATGTCTGGAAGAAGCTCTCCCATCTCTAGAAACTTCAACACTGACAGAAGTAAGCATATTTGAGAATGAATACACTCAGTTGTCAGTGGAAGACTACTAATTTTTTTTCGCTGACTCTGACAGCACATGTCAAGCGCCCTTTCCTAACTCATCTTTTAAGTATTTTTTATAGTCTGCTCGGAATGTTCATGCTTAATAGACCCATCTTCACATAAACTCACGCCCAAAATGAGTGGCGTGAACTTGGTGTACAGCCATGGACAAAATTTTATGGGATGCGAGCTTGCAGAGGCAAAATATTTCTCTGCGTGATTTGGCACACCAGTCAATCGAAAAACCCAGAAGCATAAGACGGAACGTGCATACTCTGTCTGCTGTACCAGCTGACTGCAGGTAGTGAGAAAACAGCACTAATTTTTTTCCACACAACTACACTCCAAAAGCTTTTAACTGTGCATGCAAACTCTCGCTCTGCATGAGCTCAGAAGCTAATAGAAGCATTTAACAAAATCGCCATATTTTGATGGGATTAGAGTGAGAAACCTTGTGAAAGACCTCCATTTCAATTCCAATAATTTTAAAACTATACTGTTTTAAAACACTCAGGTCTGAATGAATTGCTAAGTCTATGAAACTAAGCATAGAAAGACGTGTTCACAAAACAGGGCTTACGAGGGAATGTAATAATAGCCTCTTGTAAGGGGTTTACGGTCTTGTCATAACTCTTTTATCAGTAGCATGGATTATGAAAAAGATCAATCGGCATGAAATCATTCTGTACTTAATATAACATACTAAATGTAGCCCAGTTTCGGTTCAAAGTGGAGAGTCGACAAATCTGCAAAATAATGATGACTACATTTCAAGTGAAATACGTAAAAATATTGTTCTTGTTCTTTTTTGGTGTACAGAAAGCAATAGGCACTGTTGATCATCAGCATTTACTTGATAGGTATACTAGTTAATTGAGTTTCAGATGCCCATATGACTCCTTTATTTTTTGTTCTTTCAAATTTTTTTCAAAAAAACTGTGTGTGGGCTGATAGGACCTTCTTGCAGTAGAATGTTGATATCTCAGGGATCTGTATTAGACTTCTCTTATTCTGCATACCCATCAGTCATTTTGCTTGCTAAGACACTAGGTCAAATATTTATTTATACACTAATAAACAGCTTCAGCTCTTGCCGGCACATATCTTATTACGAGACAGCCAAGATCCACCTAACTGATGTAAACTGCTTGCTCGAATAGTCAGATAATAACAGCATATTTATAAACAAATCTAAAACTAACCTTCTCTGTTTTCATAGCCCTAAAAACATCATCAGACACTTTGTATCACCTTGGCTACATGAAAAAGTTGTTGCAGTTATTCACATCAGCTTTATTCACAGAGTTAAACACCGTATTTAACATATATATGCTCTTCTGCTGACATTAGACAAGCGGAAACTAATTCCCTACCATATTGTGATGTCTACAACGATGACATACGTACCACCTTGGGACACCCCTCCTGACAGGTATATAGTGCATATCCTGGCAAGACACATAGGTACTGGTCCTGGTCACATGCCACGTAATCACTGAAGTCACCAAACTACCTCCCACGCAAGCTCCTACTGCTCATGTTTCCTATTTGTGTCAGAGCTCATCTCTTCTTGGCGGCCCAGCTCGCCCATGTGTTGAGTAGCCATACTCCACCACCAAGCTGCACTTTCTGCCATGGTGCTCTTTGGCCAAGCTGTTCTTGTGCTATTAAAATTCATCACCATCATACTTAGCTGCAGACTCAACCCACCCACTTGAACCAGCAACTCGGATATGAGACGAATAATAAAGTTTTCCCTCTCTATGCTGGTGTATGTTTTGAGGAGGTGGCCAGATATCTAAGACTGATTTGCATTTATCTTTATTCCTTGTAGTCTACTCTAGCTACAAAAAAAAAATGGTGCATTAAATTTAGATGAATCAATAATTATGTATGGCTTAACCATATATTGATGGTCGAATTTCTAGAAATTAGGTATTTTGAAATGCATTTCTTGAAATAAATTCCTCCCAGCATTACTACACTCAGATATTGGCTCATATGTGAACTGCAATAAAACAGCTTTTTTTTTACATTTTTATCATCTTTTCTCAAATGCATTCAAAATCAATAATATTAAAACCTGGCCCCTATGAAAGGTATAACAATATACTCTTACAGGAATTAGCAGTAGCAGCAGTAGTAAAACACTTAATGTTAGAACACAAATCAAGTGCTCAAAATGTGCCTTACAGTCCGAGCTGATCCTCATCTTCATGAGAAGCCAGCCACATATGCCGCAAGACTCTTAACTGGGCTCCAGCGATCCACTGGTTCAGCATCATTTGTCATGAGGGCCGTCTGATCAAAAAAGCGTGTTGTGTTGTATGTCACATAGGCAGCTAAGGCCATCATGCGCCAAGCACAAGGAATACGATCAAAAGAGCCTTCTCCCAGTCCTACCACCAATTCAGGCAGGAGCTCGCCCCCCTCCTTGTTCCACATCCCTGTCTTTCTATTTTCCATGCTGATGCCCTTCGAAAAATTCAAACAAACACGTCTATTACACTAGCAAGACACCTGCCCCAACTGTCCTAGCTCTACGCCAATCTTGCACACTGTCTCTTCTATTCATCGGTCTTCAGACTCCATTCTACAAGAGTTTATGTAACCCATTGCAGAAAAACACAGCAGTTTATTGTGCTGTTTCATGCCAGACAATGGCACTGCAGGTAAATAAATAAATAATCAACAGCAAATTGACTGTAACCAGCAGTCACTCAAAGAAATAAGAAAATATCTTTTCCGAAAATTTGTTGATACCCAAGGGCCCTTTAGTATCCACAAATTCAATTTAACACAGCTGCACAACCATTTTTGTCACTGCACCCAAATTCTGCGATTTTTCATCTCAATTTATTGCTATGCATCCATTTATTCAATTATTTCATCACATGTAAAAGTGTGCTTTTTTCACTTATATACGAGACTCCAGCCACGCACACACACCACAGAACTTATGCAGGCTTAATTTTACCTTTATGTATATGACCAGAAATAAACTACAGTAGACTCTTGTGAGACAAACTCAGCTAAGATGAATTCTCAGATAAGATGAACAAAGTGAGACCATTTGTGCGTGGTTCCCTCATAGGATTCACTATATTTAAAAAAGATCTGCTGAAACGAGTGTTTCGCGCGTGATTCGGTTAGGACGAATTTTCGAAGGGACCATAAATTCCAGCGAACCCGCGCAAAGGGCTCTCACAAACCATCTGAGCGGCAGTGTAGAGCAAAGTTAAAATATATAAAATGCCTCCATGCAAGAAAGTGCACTTTGAGAAGATAGCTTCCATACAACTCTGCGCTGTTGCATGGAGAAGCTGTCTTGAGGCGGGCTGCTTTCTTGCAGAGAAGCTGTATTTCCAGTGCACAAAAGGCAAGGCACATTCGCTCCTGCCTGAGTGCGGCGCAGCCAGACTTCGGTATCGTGCATGCGTCAAGTGGCATGTGTTGCCACTGGCGGACTGAAAGGCACGTGGGCGCTGCGTGCATCCGCTCATCCAAATTTTCAACACAGCTAGCGTACCGATACGAGTTATCAGATATCGGCACTGCATGGACATTGCTTGCTGCAGACGAAAAGGCGCATGTTCGCTTATTCGTAAAGTAGCTGCAGAAGAGAGGCATCCTGGTAACACACACACACACACAGGCACACGCGAACACATGCACGCACGCACGTACAACCAACAACTTCAGTAATTGGTCCCAATTCACTCCAATGATGTCAAAAACACAATTAGGCAGGACTGCACAGCTTTTCGTTTAGTAGCAACATTTTTATCTGGGAACTGAAATTATGAGAATTCCATGCGTTTAGGAAGTGAAGTGAAACAAGCATGCATCACGCAGGTGGAAGGAACACAGACGCATTAAATATATATCCGCAGAACACACTGCTGCTCCCACTTATACACCCAATTCATGAGACCCTCCTGCTGGAGCCAGTGGTGCTTGTTTGTTCAGCGAGGTTATTTCATTTATTCATATGCCCGCAGTTGTGGTGAAAATGATGAGAACAATTCAGCAGATAAAGCTGCTTATAACTTTTCACAAAGACCTCATTAGTTCACTGTTCTGTGCTAATAGAGAGCAACATTCGGATCCCTGTCAAGGCAGTCATTGCCTCCCAATTTGTTTTTCCAGTAGGAAAATTTCCAGTTGTTTATTTGGAACCAACGGCAACATCCAAATGGATCTTTCTATTGGCTTAATATTGCTTGCAATGCTCAAGGCATTCAAGTTGGCACTACCATCTGCTTCAAAATACATAACTGCAATTGGCACCCAATTTTTTTAGTGGCACGCCACTTAGAATCTCAGGAACCAACTGGCATGTCCAATTGGAATCTCAAGAGCCAATTGAATTACACTGTTTTTGCCAATTCCAGTTGGTCTCCAAAATTCCAAATAGTGTCACCCCTTCCATCCATCGAATTGAGAGAGATGACTCCAAATGAAATCTGGAACCAAATGATAATAGTCAAGTGAATCTGCAAACCAGGTAGATAATACAATTGGAGCAACCAATTGCTACGTCCTGTTGAGTTGGATCCATTGGAATTTCCATCTGGTCTCGTTTTCTTTTTACTGTGATGGCTACCTAGCTGGGGACCTTCAGAGCACTCAAAGCCTGAAAAATCTAGCCAGGAATAAAAAAACACAGACAGCAGCTGTTGAGGAAGAGAGTAAGTGAAAAAAAGAGGGTGAGAAAAAAAGAAAGCTAGACAAATACCGTTTTCAGGTGGGATAATATGAGCTTGGTTTATGCCCTCATCTGTTCAGCTCACATACTTCATGCATAGTGCCACATATGTTCAATTCTCAATTATCCTCTCACTGCAGGGTTATTTTATTTATTGCTTTCATGTAACACATATCTACACTCATAGCATGCTGACATTTTTTGGGGGGCACTTCTGTTAAGTTTTCTTAAGAATCCATCATTTTATCATTACTATTTAAGACTACTAGTAGTGCACTGAAACAATCTCCTTCCTGAAATCCGTTGCCTCTTCCAAATATAGCTACATCATTTGAAATAGTCAAAAGTCACGAGACATATACGAGCTTTAAAGTGTTGGTACACATACATGGCTGATGCCTAGTTGTGCCAAAGAGACCCAGTGCAAGGAGGCTTGTCTGCAGGAAGGCACATTGTCATGAAGAAGCAGCAAGTCAACAGATTTCCACATCTTTCGTCATTTCCTTTTTATAGCATTCCTGAAGCAGTGAAGAATTCATCACAGTTGTACTTTTCCAGCGTCTCCCTTATGAAATGATGTGCAGGGCAGCACAGAAATTTTCTGAATGAAATTTGCAGTTCATTTGATACTACAAGTCTACCTCATTCCACGAGAAACCTGCATACTAGCTATGTGGTGAAGCGCTCACCATAAACTGCATTTTATATTCATGTAGAAAATTCAAGAAGCTAAAGGAAAAAAAAAATTATGCAATTTTACAAACAACACATCCCTTACCACCCGGGCTTGCTCATAGAAGATTTTTCGCTTGCCAAAATTTGATATCTTTTAATTTCCTAAAGGAAGTGAAAATCCTGAACAAGTTTAATGTCTGTAAAAACTTATTTCTTACCCACTAAGCAAACACATTAAACCTTGCATTTGGCGCACGGCAGCCTTTTTTACTTATAGCTTTGTAAAAAGTTGTACACGTGTACCACTTTCTTGTCATGCTTGTCATGCACGCAGACAAGCAACAGTACACCCAGCAACCACTTTTGTGTTCCACCTTCTATCGGGTTCTTAAACAATAGTGTTGTTATTTTTCGCTGACAGGTGTCATAGTTGTGCCGTGTGTAGATTTCGACTCCCGATACACTTCGGCCCCCAATGAAGGGGGCAGCAAAGAATCAATTCCCGAAACTGCTAAGTGCCTAAGCTTACTAATTTCTAACACAGTCCTTAGTGATTATATTCCAATTATAGAGAAATTTAATTGAATTTTTTGCGCAGTTTTTTTTACAAAACATTTGTTAGATTTTGCCTGACAGAACTCTCCCCGAGCAGCTGGTTAGCGCTATCTGCCTCAGTAATTCTGCAAGTATGTGTTAAGGTTTTTGAGCATGGTATATGTAAGGTGCATTTTGCAGGCCTGTACATTTTAAAAGAGGAGGCTGTACACCTCGTTTGGATTATGCGACAATCTAGAGCTCAACGAAGATGATGGCAATTGCAATATATAGTCGCATGAAGCAGATTTTCCTTGTCAACAGGGTCCCCTTCCAGCCAATGGCGTGAGGCGATTCTCATCACCCGCTAGCGTGACAATGCAGGAAGTGGCATGACAATGCAAGGAGGGGACTATCCCCTTCACCTCCCACTCCCAGCATTGTCACCGTTGCAGGGTCATGAGAACCAGCTGATGCCATTTTATTTCATTTATTTTTCCCTCAGTGCTATCACATTACACAGGGAGCTTCCATTGGCTAGAAGAGAGTCCTTTGACGGAGAAGCTGCTTCGTTTTTGAATTGTATCAGACTATAATCACGAGCACTTTGTTTCAGATTGGGCAACAGCTGATGAAATTGAAGCAAGCAACAGTAAGCCTTGTTGCAACGGTGCTACTCTGAGGTGAAAGGGTTCACAACAGCAAAAAAAGCCCCAAAAAAACGTGTGCTAGCTTTGAGCGGTGCTGTCTATGAGCACAACAGTTAATCATCGCAAAGCTAGGAAGGCAATGATAGGCTGAAATGACTTTAAATTAATGTAAGTAAGTTCCTAGAGTCATTCTGAGCACAATTTTACGATTTGTACGCATGTGGAACTTCATGAAATTTTGTGCCTTGTCAGTTGCATACTTTCAAACTTCCACAACTACCAAATATAACTATTTATCTTCTACACTCTTTTGTCAATTAAATCCACTGATGCACTTTACTTATTTAGCAACCAGCACTATGCACACCACCCACACATTCACGCTAACAATACAAACCAAATGTGATCTTCAGCAAGGTTATGCTTATTGCAAGACAAAGGCCTCTCCCATTATCCAGTTGTACTCCATTTCGTACATAGTAGGCAATGCTGCCAAAGCTACCACGCCTGCTCATACAGGCTAAGTCCACGCACAAAAAGTATTTCACTCTACCACCACAGAAAACAAAAGCATATTTTGTTGCGACAGATCTTAAGTGCCGTGAATTGTAATGTCATACGTCATTTTACCTCTTGCCACATTTTTGTCCTCCAACTCATTGAGACTTCGAGAAGCAAGAATGACTTTGGCGGCCGAATAAGCGGCTGGTAAGGCGGATCACCCTTATTCCATCAGTGCCTAAAATGTAGTGCACACATAGAAAATTATAGCCAGAATTTCCAAGTACTGACCGCCTCACAGCTTCAACCGCAATTTTTATTGCTACCGCGTTGTTTTACACCGCTCTGTTTTCGTCCAAACACTGAAAAGGTTTCCAGAAGGACGACGAATGATAGAGACGGTTCCACAGACAGACTATTTCCGCAGCATTGCTGCTATGTATGAAACAGGGTATAGGCACGTTCATACTTGCCACAGCCACCACAACAGACTATCTCCAAAGCACATTTCCCCACTAAACTTACTTGCTGCCGCTCTCCCCTAGGAATTTTTTTCCCCTTGGGATCTGCTCCACTGTTTACCTGTTCCCAACAGGTTGTCAACAGGCTGTTCTCAAACAGGTATGTCACTTCTTTTCATCCATGCTATTTACAAGGTCTACACTGACCTAATTACCATCATCCTCTTCATGACTCCCTGAACTGCCCTGAATCTAACAGAAACACCCATAACCTAGCAAACTAACTACTATATGCAGAGCTAATGATAGCCTTCAAGGGTCCTCTAAAGCCACAGCTGCATGCCACACAAGAGTTGAAACTGCCGATGACAGTGACATGGTTTCAGTACTGTATGGACCCATATAACGAGTGCAGAAAAAACATGCCACCAGACTGAGCATTAATATGGTCTTGTTCAAGCCCTGCAAGGAGGCATTGGAAATGCGTAAAACTGAAGCATAAAGCATCGCATGGCATTCAGAGGTGGTTCCCCCCAAAATCAATGGCAACACTGTCAAATATGGCAACTGGTTGGAAGACCTCCTTTGAGGAATATTTGCCACTTTGTTCTTGAACTCTATCCAACTCTGTGGAAAAACTGAAGACAAAACTGACTGCTTGAAAGCACATATAGTAGATGCAGTAGGAGAAATTACGGACAGGATTAAATATATAAACTTTATTTAAAAGCAAACAAAAAAAGCACCAATGCCTGCATAAAGTAATGGGCAAAAAAAAAAATTTAAGCCTCTGCTTGGGCCTCCTCTTCGTCTTCAAACTCCCCCTCTTCGTCAGCCGTGGCCTCCTGGTATTGCTGGTACTCAGAAACCAGGTCATTCATGTTGGACTCTGCCTCCGTGAACTCCATTTCATCCATGCCTTCCCCAGTGTACCAGTGCAAGAAGGCTTTTCGGCGAAACATGGCTGCACAAGTACAGAGTAAACATGGTCACAGCTACATTGGCCACACAATCAATATACTGAACCAGAAAATCTGACATGAATGGGCAATATAATGACTGCATGTACTTAAAGGGACCCCGAAACACAATCTGTGCATTGTTTCGCCTCTTGGGTGCATAGAATGAGTTGTAGTGATGCTATTAGCACCGGCCGTACCGCGTATACTCTGGTTTTTAATATTTTAATTAGCTTGCAAAAACAAATTCATGGCGCTGACGGTGTCACCATACAGTGGCGGTTTTTAGCAGTGGATATGACATCACTTAGTGGGAGCTTTATGATTGGACAAACAGTAAATATATTTCAAATTGGGTTAATAACTAGAGATATGTTTTGTGAAGTTTTTGTGTTTTATATTACATCAACAAAACCAACTTCTTTGCCTTAGATAAAAGCGCTGTAAAGCCAGTAAAACAAAAATACACAACCAGAGGCTCTGGCTACTTTTTGCATCGAAGGACTTTGCACCTCTCTGTAAACATCCTATGATCTACCACTCAACACTTATGGCTACTCTCTATGTATCTGAGAACGGCTTTGCGGAATCGATCTGATCGAGCAACTGCACAACGTTCGTTTCAGTCCCGAGGAAGGATGCAAAGAAAAAAGCCGTTCGTTTCACATTTAGCAGTGCGCATCGTAAGCTTGTGGAGGATCACTGGGCGGCGGGGCCAGATGGCGCCACGTTCCCGTCAACAGCGCACGCTCCTTGCTCGCCGTGACCAAACAGCGCGCTGGGAGCGACGGGCAATCGTAGGCGGTAAGCAATAGCGGTACGCGCTATGCTAAATGTGTCTGAAATCCTGCGCAGGCCATCACACCGTCACAGTATCTTGCGCTTGAGTTCGGATCGCGTTCAGTGTTCCCTTCTGCGCCATCGGCATGACGAAGCATCGCTGGGTCAGCTGGGCGTTCACATGGTTGTTGTAACCGTGCAAACGGCGCTGCCAGCCTTGGCAAGAACGAGTTACAAACAGGCAACCATAAAGTGAAAGCTTCCGCTACGTGCTCAAACAGGCTGTTTTGATTGGTCGCACTAAGCGTCGTCATTGGGAGAGTGAAATGGGAATGGGAAGCTGCGCGAAAATAGAGTTGAGGGCAGCATATTGTTTGCTTGCATTTTGAAATTTCTTCATTGAATATCTCCCGTTCCTATGCATCGATTCTAGTAATTCTTTTTGATTCAGCATCTGAAATGTAACCGGCATCCGTTCAAGCAGTGTTTCGCAGCCCCTTTAAAAAGAGCAGTTTCCGAACAAACAGGATACTGACCAGTGAACTGTTCAGAGATGCGCTTGAAGAGCTCCTGAATGGCTGTGCTGTTCCCAATGAAAGTAGCAGACATCTTGAGACCACGAGGAGGGATGTCGCAGACGGCAGTCTTCACATTGTTCGGAATCCATTCAACAAAATAGCTGGAGTTCTTGTTTTGGACATTCAGCATCTGCTCATCAACTTCACGCATACTCATGCGGCCTCTGAATACAGCAGCTACTGTCAGGTAACGTCCATGGCGGGGGTCACAAGCAGCCATCATGTTCTTGGCATCAAACATCTGTTGAGTCAGCTCCGGCACAGTGAGCGCCCTGTACTGCTGGCTGCCTCTGGACGTGAGTGGGGCAAAACCTGGCATGAAGAAGTGCAAGCGCGGGAAAGGCACCATGTTGACAGCCAGTTTGCGAAGGTCAGCGTTGAGCTGTCCAGGGAACCTGGAAGGGAAGCAAAGATCCTTGACAAGTGTTGATGCAAACTTGTGAGGAGGCAAATTTGCTTGTATTGGGCGACACTGCCATGTGGCACTAGGCATAGCAGGGCCAAAGGACCAACCGGGGCACAACTATCACAAACAACCAACAGAAGTGTCCTGTACACATAAGGGTTGCATGAAGTCTAACTGTTCTGAATACTGAATGGTAAAATAGTTTCAATACCTGCAGAAAAAGCAATTGAAAGTTTGGTACTGCTGATGGACATACTTCTTGAGAGCATGCAAAAAAGGGCTTCCTTGGTGCTGCAGAGTGCAATGAAGGCTTTAAAGAAGGAAACCCATGACTAAAAACACCAATAGTTTTTGCTGTGCACATGGATGCAGTTTTAGCTCTCAAGCATGGGTGCTACTTAGGATTAATCAAAAGACATAACACGGGCAAACTTGTGTTGAACTAGTCGTGTTCAATGGGGGGCGCTGATGCGATGCAGGGCGAGATAGCATTGGCACACTACGGCCAAAAGTGCCCATTTTTTTTTACGCCATAGAGGTAATGTGGGAGTTGGTGACAACAGAAAATGCGAAGATATCCCAAGAGGAATCCGGAGTTCCCGGGTTCGAACCCGACCGCGGCGGCTGCGTTTTTATGGAGGAAAAACGCAAAGGCGCCCGTGTGCTGTGCGATGTCAGTGCACGTTAAAGATCCCCAAGTGGTCGAAATTATTCCGGAGCCCTCCACTAGGGCACCTCTTTCTTCCTTGCTTCTTTCACTCCCTCTTTATCCCTTCCCTTACGGCACGGTTCAGGTGTCCGCCGATATACGAGACAGATACTGCGCCATTTTCCTTTTCCCAAAAACCAATTATTATTATTATTATCCCAAGAGGAAGGCCCCCCCCCACTGACGAAAAACTTATTCTCAACTGCCGCATCTGTGCCTCGTAACACTACTAAAATAATTTTCAGTTGCTACCTTGACACCGTGTAATGTGTACACAAAATTTTAGATAGGTGTTGACAACAAATAGTCACTATTTGCATAAAAGCACAAGGGAAAAAGCTTCCACTAGCACATGTCCAAGGATATACAAACCTTCCATAGCACATAACCTACAGGGAGTGCTCTGGCAGAGGGCTATTGAGATATGCCAACTACACTAGTCTCCGAAGTCACAGGAGTGCTCTCTCTGTCATCCTTATCAAAGGAGTGGAGTGCTGTGCACAACTGTGTTAGCTGCAATTGAACTTTTTGGGCGACCATTACCTACTGGACTCTCACCTAAGGCAAGTGGTGACACCAGACATCGTTGCAGAGACTAAGTGGTTGAGGTCTCCATAGGTGGGGGTCGTTAGCTTGAGGGTCCGGAAGCAGATGTCATAAAGTGCCTCATTGTCAATACAGTAAGTTTCGTCTGTGTTTTCCACCAGCTGGTGAACGGAGAGGGTGGCATTGTAGGGCTCAACGACTGTGTCCGAAACCTAGTGAAAAGTGCAAAAGAACATGAGAACCAGATGCACACAGACAGCAATAAAAATAATGAGAAGTCAAAAGGAAGACACCTTAAAGGAAAAAGTAGAAAAGACACAGGAAAAATGTTGGTACAAACCTTTGGAGAAGGGACAACACTGAAGGTGTTCATGATGCGATCAGGATATTCTTCACGAATCTTTGAGATGAGGAGTGTGCCCATGCCAGATCCAGTGCCACCACCAAGGGAGTGGGTAAGTTGAAAACCCTGTAGGCAGTCACAACCTTCTGCCTCTTTGCGGACGACATCAAGCACAGAGTCGACCAGTTCGGCACCCTCCGTGTAGTGGCCCTTGGCCCAGTTGTTGCCAGCACCACTCTGGCCTGAATAGGCAAGCAAGAAGAGCATACTGTGAACAAAAACACTCAACACTGAAAGATAGTGCTGGCAGCAGGCATGTCCGAAAGTAACTCTTAAACAGAGATTCTTGTAAACGATTTAGCTAATGAATGGCATGGTATGTGGGGTCTAACATCCCAAAGCTGCATGTATGCCAAGAGGTGCCACAGTGGAGGCCTCTGAATTGATTCAGACAACCTGGGCTTTTTTGAAATGCAATGACATCACATAGGAGTTTCTGCATTTCGCCTGCAGCAAAAGGCAGCGGCCATGGTTCGATCCAAGGACAGCAGCTGAAATGCCAGCCATAGCCACGAAGCCACCACAGCAGGTAATATAAGTTGCGAAATAAACCGGAAAAAAAAAAGGATAATCTTGGCAGGCTTGTTAAGCAAGCAAAAAAGGTTAAACACAAACGAAAGAGTAAGCTACATTCCCAAAAGGGACTTCACCCTCCTCCGCAGGAAAAGCGAACGCTACAGCTTTAGTCCCATCTTGCAAGAACACGTACAGATGAGCTTCATAGGATAAGTCAACCTGGATCACTTGACCGCACGGTTGGTGTGCCCATTCCCTTGTCCTGCCAGTTCAAATTCCAAACCACCAGCAAGTAGGCGCTGATGCTTGGGATCATGGCAGACTAATGCCATCACCCTCTGCCCTGGTGGATTTTCCATTAACAGCATTCACTGAAATCCAAAGCTAACAGATGTGCATGCTTCAATAACAGCTGGTGTCTCACAAGCCTCAGTGGGACAATGACCTTAGATAGCAGTCTTATGTGGCCACTTTCCATTACAACAGTCGTGCGGGACATATTACAGCAGCCAGCCAGGCCGAGAACTTTATATATCAAGGCTTTGTGAAGATGGGACTGCTCTGTAGGCATTGCAATATCGAAAAGCACTTCAAGGCATAGCATAGGTGTTTTACCTTCCTTTAATTTGTTTCGGAATTAAGGGTAGAGTGATCGAATAGATGCCGACTGCAACAGTGGTGAGCAGCCACTTACCAAAGACAAAGTTGTCTGGCCGGAAGAGTTGTCCGAAGGGTCCTGATCGCACAGAGTCCATGGTTCCCGGCTCCAGATCAACCAGAATGGCCCGAGGCACATATTTACCTCCTCAAGCAAAAAGAAAATCGTACTCAATGGTAGTAGAGAGGCTGGGCGTTTGAAATTACATCATCCAGTGAACACACAGTAGTCAGCTAGACAAATGATACAAAAGGCGGGAACAAAGCAAGAAAAGAAAGAACAATGCAACAAATAAAGACAAGCAAATAAAAAACTCAGACTTAAATAACAGTTCCAAGAAGGTTTGAAATGGACAGGCAGCGAGTGCCAATTGTTAACAATAGCTTGCACTGATGCCAAAGCTGCCACAATGTTCACAAAGCAGGAGAACAGCAAGACATGTTTATTGTGTTCAATCTACTTGTTTCCACTGGAAACACTGATGTCTGGTGTCAGCCATATGTGCAGCACAATTATGGCTGCCTACGGCATGTGGAAGAGATCTATAGAGTTGCGCAAAAGGCAACAGAGAGACTGAAATAGGACAATGGCAGCCCACTTATTTTAATGCTGGCATTCCATCAAACCGACCGAGGAGGTGTGAAAATCTTTAATTTGTCGATTGCTTTTTCAGCATAGTAAATGTACCAGTTTTAGTCTGAACTGTTTTTTATAACTGTAAAGTTGCTGTGAAATTGCAAATCCCTGTTAAAAATGGCAGAGTCGTAGCTGCTATCCATCCATGTAATGCTGCTGTAAAAAGCTCCACACATGCATTTCAAAACTGCAGTTAGTGCCTTCGTTAGGTGAATCTTTAAAAGTTCATATGCCAAGCCTGTATTATGAGGGATTCTGAAGCACAAGAGCTGCATATTTGCATCTGTATAAAAAACTTTATACGAAGACTGGCAGGAATACTAAAGCTAATAAGAACAATGCCATTCAGAAACCCAAAAGGCCGATACAAGAAAGGTCGGTCGGCGATGGTGGCCATTGTGGAATGAAATGCAGCAAGCACAACTGCAACAGCAGGAACTGTGAAGGCCACGACACAAGTTCCACTGCGAGCATGGCAAAAAGCATGCACAAACCACGCACGAGCGAACCGCTTAAACTGTTCCGCTGCAGGTCAGACGTCATTTTAATTGAGCAAAACAGCAGCGGGGCACGTCCGATGGAATGACTAAAACTATTGACCAAAGCAAAGATTGGCAAGTACCTGATGCTTCATTGTAGTAAACATTTATACGCTCCAACTGGAGATCAGAGTCGCCGTGGTATGTGCCAGTTGGGTCAATACCATGTTCATCTGAGATCACCTCCCAGAACTGTAAACAGGAAAATTCACATTTGCATTCTGTCAGACCAAACAGCGAGGACTGCTGTAGCACATTTTCTCTGTAATGATGAGCAAGACATTACTATACATGGATCACCACGTGGTATTTGTCTACGACCGTGGTATTTGACTAACAGTTATAAAAAGGAAACGCGGAACCAAAAACTTGTCTATACTCCTCCAAAATTCGCGCAAAACACGCAGTGGCGCGCCACTGGATTTCAAACTGCGCAGCACGGCTGCTACCGGGCCCCGTTAACAACGGGCATTCTACGGCTCGCTGGCCGGCAACTCGTCATGGAGCTCGCCACTCGCGGAAACGTTAACGGCCAACAGCACATTATCCCTTCAAATCGCTTCAAGCACGGCAACCACATAACGGATCACAAACTGGTACAATATGCTCCCCAACCTCCCTCATCACTCCTTGGTAGTCGATGTTCACCGGATGGTTGCAGCTTTCGCAATATGCTACACCCCACCTTCAATGCTGAATGCCGCAGTAAAATATTTAACAATCAGCAAGATAAGATGAGGCAGCGGACGTTATGAAAAAAAAAAAAGCTATAACGCTAGGATACCGCAACCAGCCGGTAAAACGTTTACACAGGAACGAAAGCAGCGATCAAGAGACCTAAAATGTGCGCTCGGTACAATATCCCACTCTACACCGAAGCGCGTAAACCCTGCGGCGGCCCAGTCTTCTTTTTTGTTTGTGTGGTTCAACACAAACACAAAGCGTCCCCTCTACACAAGCACACACACACAGCAGACGCGATTACGGGACTGTTGCTGAACAGCATAATACTTACGCCGATAGCCTGCAACGAAATTCTCGACAACGGTGCCGACTACCGGAATCTGAACGCATAACATACCAAAACGGACACTGGTGCAATCAGAAGATAACAGCACGCGCTTGAGCCACGAAATAATCCCCGTCGGTAAGCAGCGACTTACCTTGGCACCGATCTGGTTCCCACACTGTCCGGCCTGAATGTGAACGATCTCACGCATGTTGAAATTCAGAACCCACCAACACGCTACCTGTCAAAACTCTACTGCCGAGCTCCGAGCTGGGGTGAGGGCATTTATAGCCGTGCGCCGCAGCACCACTTCTTGCTCGACTGTGTTCGTACGCGTAGGCGTGGCACTTTGATGGCGTGAAAAGAAAAGCTCTGGAGCAATCATTTTACTAGTAAAATACACTAGCGAACTTGGTTATAACATCTTAAGCTCACATAGCGAATTAAGCGTAAATATATATGCTTAATTCAATAGGAACTACTTCTTGTTTCAAAACGCATCTTGACGGACGGGACTCAATGTGTAGCAGCAAGGCCAAACGCCAAAGACGCTGCGTGCGCGCGTCTGGCTGGTTTAATTTTTTTTTTTTTCGTAGCGCCTCCGTTTATTATTACCCGCGATAGAACAGCACTTTGTTAGGAGTAAAATTTGCACATTTTGTTGACATTATCGTTGCATATTATAACTGACGAGGCTGCGGCGGCAACCCAAAATATGTTCTATGCCATGATTCCCCCGTTTTGGCAGATTGTTTCTTTTTCTTTTTGCTCGCTGTAAGTACATTTTCTGTTTGATACGTTATATTCCATGGAATGTTTCACTAACGCAACCTCTGTGGGTAAAATTTCCATGGTAGTTGGATATTCAGTGGCGCCCAGAACGATTTAGACATCCGAAATATTCCACCAGATTTGCCACGGTGGTGGTAAGAAGAGATGGGACAGCTTGACAGCGCAGAACTAGACCGGACAGCTTGGCAGCTTTTGTTTTTGTTGTTGGCCTTACAAAAGATACATCCTTGATAAGGAGGTTGGTTGGTTGGCCTCAAATAAGGATGGCACATACCCACTACGGGGTGACCAAGACACAGGCGGTGAGTTGCTGTAAACAGGAGCGTTTAGAAGGATGAAAGGAGTAGTAATAGGTTATAGGCTGACAGATTGGACGACGCAACAACAGGGGTTCTGTTGACTGGGAGTTCAAAGACGGGACAAAAGCTTTATGCGCATATTCGTATACAACATATGTTGTTGTTGTTGTTGTTGTTAGCCTATCAAAAGGTGGCACATACCCATCTGGGGGATCGGCCAAAAATCGGGTAGCTAATCACCTGTACTCAGATAATAAAAAAGAAAAGCACGCGGGAACGCAACACCGGTGGATTCTACCTCATAAACAGAAAAGGGATAAGATCGAGTTTTGATTTCAAATAATAATAAAGAGAAGGATTTAAAAAAGAATTATATAGGAGGTAAGCCGGAGAACTTCAACGTCTTTCATTTCAAGTGCAACCAGCTCAGCCGAAAGAGTGCCGTTCTGACCGCCTGTTCGGCTGTTCCTGCAGCTGTTCCTGTTTTAATCTTGTTGCGTCCTCCGGACTCCCTCTTCACTCTTCTACGGTGTGGCCGTTCCACGTGCTGGGGTTTTGGCCAGGTATTTTTCTATTACTATTATTATTGAAGCGGTAGTTAGTGTTAATGTCCCCTTAGGGTTCGAATTATGTCTTTAGCTTCCGCGGGCGGGGGACCGGCACCCTGGTTCGCCGGTCTGCTGGCCGAAAGTTTGCCCCTGGATTAAATCGGACGGAATAACGTCAGTGAGATTCCTGTGACATTTGTACCTACTGGAGATTGAGCGCTAAGACTCAAAAACTAAATGACCCAAAAGCAGCTGAAGGCTGTTAACAGCCGCCACTTGGAAATTTCTGAGGTGCGTCCTTTCGGCAGGAGGGGCATTCTGTGCCGATCCTCGGATGTGCAGTGCGTCAGACTTGCTGCATTGCACATCCTTCGCGTCTTTTCAAGCAGTAGTAAAAACATTTATTTGGGAAGAGAAAAGTTTGGGCATAGAGGGGGGGGGGGGGGGGGGGGATAGATTTGGAGCCGCCGCCTTGACCCTCGTCACCAAAATAAGCTGTGAGCTCGGGTTGGAGTCACTCAGGAAGGCCTCCTACTGCTTTAGACTAGAGCTAGTTACTCTGTGTCGAAAAGGACTTTTTTCACAACCTCAGGTGACGTGGTACGCCGTGGCGTAGCCCCCACACCAAACGCACTCTTTCAGGTATCTATTCGGCCACATTTTATGATTAATGGCTCTGCTTGGGTAAGTGTCTGTTTGCAGTCGTCTGAGCGTGATTGCCTGCTCTCTTATGAGGTTGTCCGCCGGAGCCGAGTGCTTCTTGCGCGCTCCCAGCAACGCCTACACTGGCGCACCGTAAGTTTCTGACGTGCTGCAGGGCGCGACCGGCAATCCCGCCCTCCGGTTCGTGAACCCTAGTGCAACGGTGTCTACCGTGACACTTCTCTCACCCCCAGTGTGGGGGACCCAAATGATGGTGTGTTGAATGTTTGCGTTGTTAGTTCCGTGTCTGCGTTGGTTTTTTTTTTTTTCGGCGAGAATCCTCGCGGCTTTGAGGCCGATCCCTCCATCTCTGTATGCCCTAGCTGCAGCCTGAGAATCCGTCGCTATCCAATAACTCAGTCCCTGCCGATTGCACGCAGTCAGGGCTAGAGCTATATGGCGATATCTTCTGCTGACTGCGTTGTCTTTTAGCGCACTGACACACCTCTGATTTGTTTCCTTTGGCGTAGACCACTGCGACCGCCCTCGCGTTTTCCTCCGTTCTGTACTTGGACGCATCCACATACAAAACCATCTGCTTCTTCTTTAGTCCAACTCCGATGCCCTTGCCGCCCTTCTTCTTTCGTGTTGCGATTAAGTTTCTGGGCACCGGTTTAAACAAGAAAGTGCTCCTCGTTTTGCTGCCAATGTCTGTCTTGTCTTCGCCCTGTTTTACCTGTAGCGCTCTACCGGCGGGCGCTCTTTTAAGTCTTTCAAGTTTAAATCTGAGCATGGTTTCGCTGTGCTCATCATAGGTGCCGTACGCCCCCATGTTCGTCAGCTTCTCGGTCGAGGCGCAGCTGATGACTCCTAAGGATTACTTGTACGCCTTTCTGACGCGTGTTTCCATTTTGTTCTTTTTCCCTTTGTTAGGTTGTAGGTACGGGAGCGCGTACGTCATCGTCGGTATGATGAGCGCCGAACTGATCCGCAACGCCTCTCTCTTCACCTCTTTCCTCTTGTTCATAACCCGGCTTAGCAGCATTCTGCGTACCTGTTTTGTTGAGTGTTCAAGGAGCTGGATGGTATGGCCCCACTTGCCTTTCTGCTGCAGCCACATATCCAAAATGCGAAGCTTATTTGTCCTTCTTATAACCCTGTCACACGGGCACCGCAAAGGCCTTTCCAGCAAAGTCACCTTTTTTCACCGAAGGAGCGAAAGCTTAAAGGAGCAGCGACGCATCTACATGGCGCAGCCCGAAGGTGAAACTGTCGTTTAGGCTTAGCACCCGCTGCTGTGCTCGAGGCGGCGGAGGTGAGTGTTTTAAAATTATAGTGGGGTATTCTGTTCATTCGTTGAGCTCAGACAATTTTTTTTTATTCCGATTGCTTCCTTAAAAGTGCTGTAACGGCTACAGTCATCATCAGCAGCAGATTTTGCGTGCTGCCTTGGCCACCAGGGGCACTCGGTATTGCAGCAACACCACTGCATCACTTTTACTGTCTTGAAATCTGGGCATAAAATATAAACACCCGTACAAAAAGCAATGCCAGACATACCTTTCGTATTTTTAAAAAATGTTTTCAAACATTCTTGGCTGTATCTATTTTTTATTGCTTTCACTTTTCTACGTTGGACGGCACTGCGATCGCAGTAAAGGGGCAAATCAGCAATTATCGGTTAAGAAAAAGGTTAAAGAAACAGAGAGAGCTCTGTGGAAAACAGGGATGCTGACGAAATCGGCACTGGGAACATACCGGACCTTTAAACAGGAAATTGTCAAAGAAAATATCTATGATAATTGTAGGGGAAGTTCTTTGTTGTTTGAGGCCAGGACTGGAGTTTTGCGGACTAAGACATATAGAGTCAGGTACCAGGAGATAGACACTTTGTGCATTGCGTGCGGAGAGGAGGAGGAAACAGCTGAACACTTGATACTTTTCTGTAAAGGGCTTCACCCTACAGTGGAAGGCAGCGGGGCTGACTTACCCAAGGCATTGGGGTTTAGGGATAGTGAAGGGAAAGTGGATTTTAAGAGGTTAGAAGTAACCAAGCGAAGGTTATCTGATTGGTGGCTAAAAGCAAGACAGGAGTAAAATTTCACAAGACATGGCTAGGTGGCTTGAGCCACCGCCCGATTTAAAGGGTTCCGCCGTATCCATCCATCCATCCTCGAAGGCCGCGCCTTTGGGCTCCAAAGGTCTCTGACGAGCGTCTTCGCCTCCAAGGCCCTTAGCGGCAAGCACTCCTGTTTGTCCATCGATTTTCAATTCTATTGTTCCCCTGCTCTGTTTGTTTTTGTGAGGTCTAATAAATTCTAATTTTTCTGACGAGCACTGCATCCTGCTAAATAGAGCTAATTGGCCGATATCCGCCGCTCTCTGCAGTTTTTTTTGCTTGCATTTGGTCGGTCGATCCTTTCGTCGTCCGCATAAATCGAGTGATGTATATCTTTGGTGTTTTTCGGTCTCCTAGTTAATCCAATCATTGCTATGTTAAAAAGCAAAGGGCACGAGATGATGGATCCTTGCGGTGTCCCTTTGTTTGCGTCGTCTTCTTTTGCGACCTGATGTTGATACCGATCGTTGCTGTTCAGTTAGGCAGGAAGGCCTTTACGTGCGCAAAGATCCTCTCCCCACAGTTTGTTGCCGAGAATTGTCTGAGAATGGCTCTGTGGCCGATGTTGTGGAAGATCCCCTTGAGGTCCACGCTTTTCGTACCTGATCGACTCGCTTGTTCCAAAGGCATCATCCGCGGCGTGGACCCATTGGCCTCTCCTCAGGAAATGCTTGAGGACGTCCAGGACGCCGGCGTTGGCGTGATGTCAGTATTCCGCGGTACCAGAGATGCTGGCGGCTCTCGTGAGCCGACAGAGTCCGCGATCGCAACTTTTGCAGGATATTCGTGTCCGTCTGAGCTTAAGGTTTGGCCCATAGTGTACCTCGTTGACCCGCGACAGCCTCGACCTTTGCAACGCAGAAATTTCTGGCGCTTTGGCCATAGCAGCAAAGCTTGCAAATCTGCGACGCGTTGCGGGCTTTGCGGGGACAAGCATTCCTCAGGCCGCTGCACATCTGACGTGCCCAGTTGCAGTCTCTGTCGCGGCGTTCATCCGGCTGATGATGCTGGCTGTCCCAACCTTTCTTATGAGCAGAGTGTTCTGGACAACATCCAGCAGAGAATATGCTCCAGAGCTGATGCCTATATGCACTGTTAGACAAGAAGAGGCATTCTTATGCAGGCCTTATCTGATCTGGGTCTGATGTAGATGTGGTGATAAGTGTGTGGTCTCAGCTGTCGAGAAGCCGCTCGCAGGCGTCGTGGATCGCATGCTGAACAGCTCTCTCCCAGGTAATTTCTGGTCAGTTTGCTCCTTCAGCTATTAGTCTTCCCGCTCCACCAACGATCTAGTCTTTCCCATAGCGTCTCTGGTGACTCTCCCCAGACTCCTTTTCCTGCTACTTCCCCGTTTGTGCCTGTACATAGGGCCGAGGATAGCCACCTTTCTTCCGTTTGCACTTCGGACACCGAGATGGCGAGTCATTCCCAGAAGCGTCGAGCTCCTTCCTCTGCGTCGAAGTCTGCCCACCCAAACAACAAAAGCAAGAAAGGTTCCCCCATGGAGTAATCCGCATAAAACCGATGGAGGCTGTCACAGCCTCTCTGCTTTTACAGTAACCATGGCGGGCATAAAATAATAATAATAATAATAATAATAATAATAATAATAATAATAATAATAATAATAATAATAATAATAATAATAATAATAATAATAATAATTGGTTTTGGGGGAAAGGAAATGGCGCAATATCTGTCTCATATATATCTTTGGACACCTGAACCGCGCCGTAAAGGAAGGGATAAAGGAGGGAGCGAAAGAAGAAACGAAGAAAGAGGTGCCGTAGTGGAAGGCTCCGGAATAATTCGGCCACCTGGGGATTTTTAACGTGCACTGACATCGCACAGCACACGGGCGCCTTAGCGTTTTGCCTCCATAAAAATGCAGCCGTACAGAAGTGGAATTGCCGTTCAGTCGCATCTAATTCTTTTCACGATTTACACAACCTCGTCTCACAGTTTAACCCAGACAAAATTTTACTTCAAGAGACTTGGCTTGCTCAAATTAGGTCATTCTCTCTAAAAATTTTTCGGATATTCCGACCCGATAGCAATTGCGGCCGGGGCAGTGCCTTGTTAAAATTAATTTCTTCAAAAATATTTCGTCGGGCGCGTGTGTCTCACCGAATTCTAAGACCAGACTGCGAACTGTTGGCCTTTTATATCGCAATTCCACAGTGTGCTGCCCTTACAGTTACTAATGTCTACTTCATTCAGGTATCCACAGTACAGATTATTTAAATAATATTTTGCGTTCTAACAACAGAGTGGTGATAGCTGGCGATT
The DNA here is from genome assembly GCF_052857255.1 of Amblyomma americanum. Taxonomy (NCBI): domain Eukaryota; kingdom Metazoa; phylum Arthropoda; class Arachnida; order Ixodida; family Ixodidae; genus Amblyomma; species Amblyomma americanum. The sequence goes on from NC_135497.1 coordinate 142,727,831, forward strand.
TCAATTCGCATCACGTAATTTGGGGTTTCCGTACAGATGCATGAGGGCAGCTTCTTTGGATCAGTGTGTCGGGAATAGAGGTGGGCATTCGACTTCAAAAATCTGGACCTCACCTTAACCTCAAAAAGAATTTGCCGACCTCAATCAACCTCAACATCATCAGTTGAGGTTGAGGTCTCCTTAGACACTCTCACCTCACTTCTCCTGAGGCCACTGCTGACCTCGCTCAACCTCAAATTGTGAGGTTGAGGTCGGCTGCTCGACCTCAGAAAACAAACGAGAAACAAAACAAAAAGCGATTAAGAAGTTTTTCAGTTAAAAAAAATTCTGAGAATCCTGTGAGACAGGAAAGCCAAAATGATGATGGTATTATTTAATAAGGTATGTACAGACACTATTGATGTGCACGCAATAGGAGAAGCTTATAATCTGAGATGAACCCTCAGAGAGTATATGGGCTGCGGGCAGGGGTGTCCCATACGCGGTTACCACCAGTACGTCTGTGAGTACCTTATATGTGTCAGTATTTGTCAACCTGCTTCGTGTATACTTGTTCGTATTGGAAGCCTCTCGCTCATTCACGCACAAATCGGCAATAAACAAACACAGCCCTTCTACACCATCTACCAGAAATTGGGAGGAGGGTGGAGGTATTCACGATACTCTTATCAGGCTTGAGAATAGTTACCGAATATAAAGGAACTGGTCGTCGATGTACCTTCCAATGCGACGGTTATGCAGACGCATATCAGTATATTTCGATTTTCTATAGCTCTATCCGACATAGCGAGAATGCTGTTTTCAGTCCTCCGTATGTTGCCTTCGAAAACGCTTAACAAGCTGCGACTGTAGTACACCAACAGAGGCACGTTGCATTTATGTCTGCGTAGATGCGAGCGGCTTCTTTTATTAATGCGAAAGCATTAGATGGCTCACTTTCAAGGTCATATCCACAAAAAGTCCGAAAGAAACGGCGCCATGCGACGTCACGAGCCGAAGAGTCACGTGATGGACATGATGACGTCACATAATTAACAGTAAATAATATAATTCGGTAACGCTAAGATTAATTAGAATAAGTAGTGATGTCATAATGTCAGTGTGACGTCATACCAGGTCACGTGGCAGCTATGTAATGTGCAATATAACCTAGTCGCGTGATGACGCGGTAATAAGACATCACACCTACTCACGAGACAACGATGTAATTTCTCGTCATACCAGGCCCCCATCCGCCCCCATTTCAAGATCCATATGGATCCCACATTACCACACATGCGCGCATGACGCATTACAAAGAGTGCCCACAACCCAGTCCACATTAATGGCATTCCGATTGTCCAGCAGGTAAACGCGCCAGTTCTCATGTATGACATACTGCAAAGATCATGCAACGACACATGCTTTTGACTCTCCGGATGATGACGATGATGATGATGCTAACAGTGTATCCTTTGAGCCCGGGGAAGTCTGATATACCGCTACCAAATTAAAAGTTGCCAGAATATTGATTAAATATTGTCCATTACCCAGCAACCGAAGACAAATATTGTGCGAGAAAATAGGCATACCTGCAGCTGATAGTTAAGGATAACGTGTTAATGTTCTTGGGAAGCCAATACCCTCCCCCGTTTCCGCCACTTCCTTCCAGGTGGCGATGGTAATGGTATCGAAATCCTGGGAATTCTCCGATGACTCGGTGAACCCGCGGCATTTTGAAAGAAGGGGCTAGATTATGTCTTCGAACACTGTGCCTGCCAACTATTAGAGTCACACAGGTCAAAACAACTAACCTAGAGTGGACAGCGCGAACCGCTCTCTCTGTCAAGAGCACCATGGCTCTCCGCTCAAATTTCCCCGCAGCGAATTCTCTTTCCTCCCCCCCCCCTCCCCCTCCCCGGGGAAAAAAAAACGCGTAACAGAATTCTGGGTACCATTTCGTCAACCAGTCTGAGACAAGCTGCTTTAAGTCAGTCACTTGTTTTCCTTCAAAACTGAACTAATCAATGGTACGCCAGCATCCTCGACGTTTTTTACTCACGAGCACCGCGCGAACATTCTGCGAAGACGTTCAAGGTTAACGATGGGTCTCTGCAAAATAGTTAAAGGAAGGATAACGTGAAGTGCCTGGTCATCTGCAAGGCAGGCTGCCAACAAAACTGATCCCATACGAGAAAAAAAAAAGAGGATGAATAGAAACATAAAAAAAATCGCACACTAAAAACAGAAGCGAACAAGTGTGCCCCGGCCATTAAATGTCATGCTAGAAGGTTTGAAACGGCGACTCAGCGCAGCGCTAGCATGTAATCAGTTCCATTCACACATCTTCATTTAAAGAAGAGGAAAAGTAATCAGGTACCACATCACCATACATTCATTATAGTTTTGCATTTTTTCGCCGCTGCGAAACCGCTATGCTGGTGCGTTCGCCTCGTGTTGCGGTGTTTCGGCATAATAAGCGAATTTCCGAAAAGGAAAAAGTAGCCGGAGATAAAAAGAGAGGTTATTCGGAAGGATAAAAAGTGAAATTATATTTTCATCTGCTAGCATTACGGAGCGGGAATATACAGAATTAGTCTGAGATTCGAAAGGAGAAATCACCGATCAAAACTTTCGACGGTGTTATATAGGTTTTTCAGGCTTCGTGCTTTTTTTAATCAAATCTGCAGGTGTCCTTGTAAGGAACCACCTGAATCACATTCTCTCGCCTGTGCAGACTACTCCAGTTTCTGTGAAGTCAGCTTGTAATGTACAGAAGGATCTCCTTTATTCGACTGCAAGGCAAGAGCCATGACGTCAGCGCCGTCAACGAGCATGAACACGAAGCAGTCTTGCTGGGGGTCATCCGCGCGTCGACGAATTTATTGCGCGCTTGTTGGACTGAACTTATTTGTTTGCGGCATCAAACAAAGCTACCGCGGGTCAACGTGGGTTACGTGCTTTGCGTGCTCCCGGGAATTTGAGCCGACCGCCAGGCAGCTACGGGTGCTACGCCAGCAGGGCAAGGGGGGGGGGAAGTGGCGTGCTGTGACAGCAGCACTCCTTCCAGGAAGACCAGAGGGGTGCGTCTTCCTGTAGGCTCGGATTGAACGGACATTACGGCGCAGCACGGGAAGCTAAGAGGGAACTGTCGCATGCAGTTGTCCAAACAGGGCAAACATGAACACTGCGGTGGTGCTCTGCAACTCCGCTTCGGAAGCAGCACACGTCGGAGTACGATGTGGCCACTGCAAAAAGTCTCGACCTAAAAATTTCGACCTCACTGGATGGCATCACTCAACATCAAACTAACGCATGAGGTTGAGGTCTGATGTGCTGACCTCACTCACAAAATTTAGAGCCGTCGCCGACCTCACCTCAACCTCACCTCACGATGTGAGGTTGAGGTCATTTCGAGGTTGAGGTCGACCTCATGGGGTTGCCCATCTCTGGTCGGCAAGGAACGTGCGGTACTGCAACAATTCAGGAGTAACTTACATTGGCTTAACGTTGGCATCGAACAGGGTTCAGGCCTCTTCATGGTATACAGTGGGTTGTGGTACTTATAGTGAGCACTTTTCGATAACTTTCGACATAGCATCTTGTCCCCGACTACTTCTCCATGGAAATTCGTCAGCCACTTACTTTTCAAAAAAATTGTGCGTTCCTCTTTCTCCTCCATTGCATTATCGCATTACTTGGATCGCGCTCAACAAGTTCTCTGCTCCATTTTAAGGGCCAATGAGCGTTCCGTGTTCATGGCGCAATCTTCGGTCAAAAACAAACAGCCCTTCCTGCAGTGGAATGATGAGTGTGAGATAGCATATCGACTTGGAAAACCTGCCTGGAAGAGCCTCTCTCATACCCACTGCCTGCAGAATTGGATAAATTACAATTTTCTCGCGGCTTCCTTTAAAAAGACCGTTGGTAAGACGAAGGAGGAGTGCAATGCGAATTTGAATGGTTGTCTATCCAGCCGAAATAATCGCAAAGCTTTGTACCGGTTCATGGAACGCAACCATAACCTTAATGCCCTGGGGGTTCGTCTATGGAAGTTACATTTAATTCTCAACGTGAACAAATCTTCCGTTGAGTCCTTAAAATACCTAGGTGCAATACACGACCCTCATTTAGACTGGCGACCTCATATAAAAAGTATTGTGCTGAAAGGTGAGCGAGCTCTCGGTCGCCTGACGCGAAACAGCAATAGGAAGTTCGGTACACGCAGAGATGCTCTTTTATTTGTCTATAAGACGTACGCAAGACCAATTTTTGAATTCGGTGGCGTTCTGTCGTCCGATTGTCCTGGGTACAGAATTAAACCTCTGGTGGGTTTGGAGAGGCGCGCTCTACGGCTTTGCCTGGGTTTGCCAAAATCATTTGCAAATGTTGTCTTCTTTTTGGAAGCCCGCGTACTGGACTTAACTCTCGCTTCCAGCTTCTCACAGTGCGCACCTTCTTACAGAGACTTGAGCCTATCCTGGAGTGGCTCCTCCCATTTTTTTTCACAAACCCAGCTTTGTTTCTAGATAAACATTGGCCGCAATACAAGCTGCCTCAATTTGTGTTTACAGCGTACCTCTTGTCCAGAATTGCAGTCTCGCTTAGGTCCGTGCAATGCGTTAGCAATGCACAGGCTGCTCCATCTGTTTGCTTCGACCATACGCTGCCGCAATATGCAAGGAACTTGACTGCTAGTGTGCTAAAAGGTCTCCTGAAAGAGTATGTGTTCCAGTATCTGAGCCCACGCACTTATTTTCACAGATGCCTCTCAACATGGTGAAAAAGAAGCAGTAGGGGTTTATTCCAAAGCACTAGATGGGAGTTATTCCGCCCGGGTCCCAGATTACACGTTAATTTTTTCCGTTGAATTTCTCGCTATTGGTTCGGCCCTTAAAAAAGTTCCCCGCTCTACTTCTCATGTAATCATTCTCTCGGACTGCCTCTCAGTCTTAGCAGCGCTAGAAAGCGCGAGGACTAATCTCTTGTACCGATCTTGTATTTTGTGCCCCTTCATGTGCAAGAAGTGCGTTTTCAATGGATTTCAGGGCACTGTGGCATTACTTCAAATTCGATGGCCGATTTCTTAGCGAAATCAGCCATCAATGGGCCTGTTGCCCACGTCGTTTGAAACATTACCCTGCTGACCGTGTCCCGTTATGAACGTTTCCAACTACACCAGTTCCTAAGCGATGAGCCCATCCCTGCTACAGTGTACTATAAACACTTAAAATTCCCATGGAACTTCGTTCATGTGTTTCAAGGCAATGTGAGGTTTCCATGACGCTATTGCGCTGCCGGATTTCTGGTCTCAATCTTCATTTATGCCGGTCTGGGTTCACGCCGTCGAATCTGTGTGTGTCATGCTGGGACGTTGAATCCTTAGACAAATTCATCGTCTCCTGCTGTTGGTTTGCACGGCAGAGAATCAAGTATTTGCAAATTCCACTCGCTTGATTATGGCTGCCGTTGACTCTTCCCGTCCTCTTCTCCTTCGGTTCAACCTTCAAAGGGCATGCCCTTAGGCTGCTGTGTGAGCATCTTCACATGCACGTACGTTATCGAGACCTGAAGATTTTTGCGTTAATTCTTCTTTCCCTTTACTTTTCTCTAATAATTCCCTATTCGTTTTCCCACATTGCTCAATTTTTATTTATGAGCCGCTTGAGATAAGTCTGGATGATTTTTTCTCCCGTTTAAATCTCCACCAATCCCTAGCCAATCCCCCACCGTGGGTATGTGCCATCGCTTCAGAGGCAACAGCAACAACGTCTTTGAGCCTGAGCGCCGATATACACGTCTTTGCGCCCCTTAATTGGTGCGGTTTATAGATACCGCACTTCAATCTGCATGATGGACGGAACCACTTCGCCTGTAGAGCTTTCAGCAGAGTGGAGAGCTGGGGCCGTATTCCGAGTTTGTGTCATAATAAAAAGCGTCATAATCTGCACCAGCGGCCACACGTGATTGGTCAAAAAACCGGAAACGGATGTCGGTTCGGTTGCGACTGTGAGCGGCGGCAGGATGTCAGTGCGTTGCGGTTGCCGCAGCGAAATGTCCAGCGGCGCTTTTGCTCTTTTCCGATAAAAAGAACGCGGCGAATGCGACAGAAGAAACATTCTTCCACAAGTTTGGTTGCGCATCGGCTTCCACCGTAAAGGGTTAATATCAAAACTGCTTTATTTGCCCACTTGACTCCAACAAATATAAACAATAGTTCAGACACTCTTTTCTGCACCGTAAAGGCCGGAGGTGTACTTAAAGAAGAAAATATTGTACGCAACCACGCATGGCATTTCAGTGACAGAAGGCGGCCTCTACAGCCGTCGATCGCCGATGGTAAATAAAAGGCAGCTAGCTTGTTCGCACAACACAGAGCTTTACATTTACCTTGAGGAAAAGGGAACGGGGCGGAAAATTTGTAGCATGCACTCACTCGCTGCACAATGCGTGTATTCGTGCCGGGCTGAACCAAAACGCCGTGACGACTTTCCGTCTGCAACATTGGCGAATGTAAATTGCTGCTGTGATCGGACGGTTGTGCAGACGGTAATTTACACTTTTTCATTCATTTTATACAGGCACTAGAAATAAATAAAAAGGATGAGCTAAAAAAAATTTGTGTTTCTCTTGATATATGCGCTTGGAGACTTCGCAGACGAAGTTTTCATAGGTTGGCCATGGTACGAAGCGCACGCATGCCCATTGACGCCTCAAAACTAACTTGCAAGCTAACTCGCGAGCTCAATGAAGCAGAGCCACACCACCGCGGCTGTCGAGAACCGTAAGGGACACCAAAAAACCACCTCTGGCATGCCAAACGCTTTAGTGTGGCAACGTGTCAATGGCGACTGACCATCCGTGCACGTGAGTGGTTTCACGCTGCCAGACATTACACACGATCACAATACAGGACGCTTCAACACCTAATAGAGAGCTCTAGAATAGGAAACGCACGTTTGCGGGCAGTAAACGCAAGTATTTTGCAGGTCATTCTGCTTTTTGTTACATCATTCAATATATACAGACGACTCGGTGATAGTGGCGCCATCCAGTTTGAATGAAGAGAACAATTTCTACAACAAACCGGTGCTTGTTAGGCCTAGGAGCTACCGAATCGCCCAACGAAGTAAAAAAGTGGCCATGTTGGCGCGTACGCTGCGTGTTTGACGTCAACGTCCGGTTTCTTCGACCCTTTTCGCTGCATCCGAACCACCACATCCGCTTTCGGCATTTCGACCAATCAGGTGTGCCCGTTGCGGCAGATTATGACGCTTTTTTCTAGGGCTATTTTTTTAACCTACACTGAGCTACACTTCGTGTAAGCTCGTGTAGGCGAGTGGAGGGCGGGGCTATAGCTATGACGTAAAGGCGCTGCACTCGTCTGCACGAGCGTCAGCCAATAGCGTGATACCGAGCGTCGCCATCCTCGGGAGCAGACGACAAGATCTGAATGTTAGGGTCGTCGTAATATATTACAAGATTAAATAAAGAAATATATACTGCAAAACATTTTTGCGTGGCGTTTATTAAGTAAATAAATGGGCATTTTCGTTTCCCCTCAAATGGAGCGCAACACACCAAGTTGCATCGTCTGCTCAGCGGACGCATGGAGCACAGAACGCAATTGTCGCTAAATTTCTTGCACAGTAAGTTCATCGTCTCGAAGAAGGGTCGGCAATGGGTTCCTCGTCCGAAATACAAAGCATCCATGCTTCTGTCGTGACTAGGGGAACAGCGTTCTGCGCCGCATTGAAACCGGCGTTCCGCGGCATATGGGGGGCGACTTTCGATGGCTGTTCCTCGTCTCTCAGCCAGATACGTAGATGACCATGTACGCAGAATACATTTTTTCATGTGGGTCGCTCAGCGCCGATACCAACGGAACGAACGCGGCTTACCTAAACGCGAAGTAGCGTTCCGCAGACTAAAATACGCGTATTCATACGTGTAAGCCGTTTTTATCTTCGTAGAAGGTAAGGTTGCCGCTGTCCGTCTCGTGGGTGCACCGCCATAACGCTGCCATCGTCCAGGTGGACGAACTTCACAGACTTGCGAGGCTGCGCTGCAATCGCTTGCGACATTTACAGTCGCAAAATGGCGTTATGCATTTGAAATGCGCGCCTTCTTTTTTCGTCTGCTAGCCTACACCTCCAAAGAAAGCGGCGTAGAAAGTGTAGTTATCGTGCTACACTACGCGTAAAAGAAATACGTTCGTGTAGGTGGGCGGAGCTACACTTTTTCTACACTCGTAAAAAAATGGACCCATGTTACACTGGCTACACTTGTGTAGCTAGTGTAGGTAAAAAAAAAATGACCCTATTATGACACAAACTCGGAATACGGCCCCTGGGCGAGTCGGTACATGATTGTATAAAGAAAACCAGCGCAAAGGACGGAGACACAGGCACGCGGGTCACATGTCGCAATGCAGGATTCGCTCACAAGACCGGCATCGGACTTCGCCACGAGGCGCGGTAACTCTTATTTTTAAAATTATTTCTCAGTTATCCACTGACTTTAGGGGACTTGTACATGGCATGAACGTTCAGTGGTGTTTACTCTACATAATGCACGTATTTTATAGCCACCTTGAAACCCGTTTCATGGGCCCTTTAACCAGCGTGTCCGACCCGCGACGAGAATGTGACAAAATGAAATCAGGTATTGTTTTCTGGATTAGCCAGGTGTCAAGTCTTGACTGCAACCGGCGAGATTGGCCCCTCAAACTTTCACTGTCACCCTCCGGAATCATGCGCTTTAAGTGCAACAACAACAAAAAAAGGAGAAAACGGACTATCTTCATACGTAAGGCCAATAGGAATATCACTTTCCCGCAAAAATAATTTTCGCGTAAGCGGGCGGGATTGACGAGAAACGTGCGCACAAAGCCCACAGTGCGAAAACCTGTCGTGCGTCGCAACGGCCCTTGCACAATAGTTGATGCCATGGGGGGTGTAAGGCCTGCAGGACAGAACTACAGCGAGTACCTATAATAGGTTTCATCTGCAGTGAAAAGGAAAGGGGAGAGGACGAAGCCCGAGAGGTTCTGACTACTCTGAATGAGTAAGCAGGTGATGCGTGTGCGCCAAAGTGGACCTCAGCCGTGCGGTTGGTAAGGAAAGTTCCGATATAGGCGTACGTACGCACACATATATGAAGAGGGGAGAGGGCCGCCATGATCGCTTTATGGTTAACACGATCAAAGGCTTTAAATAAATCCAAAACCAGGAAGGCCTTTGTGTGGCCCGGAATGCCCCCTCGCCAATAAACTCACCATAATTCCACACCTTCGGCACATCCTTTATGCGGACTTCACGTTGTGGACCACCCACGACAGTGATAGCGACATAGAGGAGGTGCACTACAAACCACCGCCACATTAACACAAGGACACGCCCGAAGCATCGGACTCTCGTGCTCCCCATAGAAGTCCGAGCTCCTCATCATTCGCCCCCAAAACCATTGCTCTGAATCCTGGAGGTGCACACTTTCTGGGTCCTGGGCCTTCATATCCAAAACAACGGTAGAAACAGCCTGACCACAAAAGATCAAGCAGGTGATGGGTGCGATCTGGCACCTCATCCGCAGAGTTGAGGGCCACCATAATGGCATGGAAGAGCCCGAGTCGTCTCATTCACGCCTTTATCCTCAGCCGATTCCTATGCACACTCCCGTACCTTAGGGGTGAGGAGATCTCCACCTTGGACGCGATGCTTCGCTCAGCGTTCAAGACGGTCCTCCACCTATCCCTCACTACTTCCATTGAGGAACTATTCCAGCTGAATCTCACAATACTGTTGTTGAGCTTGTGGAGGTCCACAGACAGACCCAGTAACTCGGATTAACACAGACAACCACAGGACGCCATATCCTCAACAATCTCGGAATTGACATCCCGGCTAATGGCTCCACACTCCTCTCCATCCCACGCCTTATCCACTGCAACCTCCTCGTCAAACCCTTTCCCAGAAACACCCACTCGCAACACCACGGGCCCCGCCGCCGAACCCGGGCAAAGGCGCTCCACAAATATTACGGCTCCGGGACGGATGCCGTGAAGGTGGACGCCGCATGCTCGGGCGAGGAAGCGGCGGCAGCCATGGTGGGCCATACCTTTCAGTCTCTTGCAACTCTCCCCCTCCCCTCGTTCACCTCTTCAGAAGTGGCCGAGGAAGCAACCATCGCCCTGGCGATTGTCCACACGGAAGCCCGTTATATTCTGGCAGATTCAAGAGCTGCACTGCTGTGGGTGCCTGGACACTCGTGGAACCTTCTTCTTCTTCAGTGGATGTTGGAAGGATGGAAAGTGGGAGGACATGGGCTTGTCTACTGGAGGGCTAGCCTCCACGCCATAGAAGGAGGTGGGGGAGGGGGAGAAGATTGATAGGAGAGGCTAGGCGCGCAGTCGCAGTGTCCATGCCCGCTGGCATATGCTGCCCCCATCAGGCCTAGAAACGGCCAGAGAGTCCGATGGCCTCTAGGAAGGGGAGGAGGTGCCGGAAGGCCTTGGCAGGATGGTGACCACCGGGGAACAGGAGGTGTTCCGGTGAACAGCTGTGGAGGCCTAAGGCGCGGAAACCCGCCTCCAAGATGGTCTTTTTTTTTCTTTATTGCCTGGCTTTGGCATTGCACAAGAACGACTAGAACAAAATTGCAAGACACAATGAACACGTGCTATTTATACAGTCAGCCTGCCAAGGGCTGGCTTCGTCACATCAAAATTCCTTTAGGGCCATCAAAGGCTCCACCCTTGACAACCACTCGGAAACATCGCCATCAGCTCTGACCCTCTCAACAAACCGATGCACAGTTTCACGAAAGTAAATTCGTGCTGGCCGTGCGTCGGGATCACAGTAATATCCTGCCATTCGCGAGCGCCAAATACTGTGGAGGTCCATTAACATTATTAAATCAAATGGTGCTCCATCCTCGTTATCAATGGACAGATACCGTATTCCATGGGGATGAAGTGGAAATTGTTTCTTTATCGTGCTTTGGAGTATGTCCCAAAAGTAAACCCCTTCCCAACAATGCAAAAAAAAACGTGATCTATCGTTTCTGGTTGCTTGTAGATAAGGCAGTTAGGACCTTACGGAACAAATAAGCCCTTATCCTGTAAAAACATTTTGACTGATAACGTTCCTGCAGTGTGCAACTTGAAAAAAAAAAGTTTTAACCCCTGGCTCGACGTGCATTCTCCTGGCGGGCACGAAGGCAGGGCACTCACATAGGAGATGCTGGGCTATCTCCTCTGGGTCGTTGCAGAATGTGCACCCAGGGGAGGCGGTGAGGCCGAGGCGGAAAAGGCGGGAGCCGGTGTTGGAGTCTCAGGAGGAGGCTGCGCTCCTTGCAATCAAGGCCCCGGACAGCTCTGGGTCACGTGGAGCTCTTAATTGGCTTGGGTCGGCTCGTAAGGAAGACGATGCTCTCCTTAATCCACCTGGCACTCGGCATCGTCGCACCGTTGGGTGCATTTAATTTATGCTCAAAATATAATTTCCTTCCAGCTCCTCTTTGTCCAGGCACGTACCACATAAACTTCTGACTCATTAAGTTACAATAGAGCAAATTATGCCATGACACCCGCCGCAGTATTGCGACTACATGGCGTCCTGCTGCGAAGCAGGATTTTCTGTACCATATTACGCCCGCTCACGGGTTATCCATAGACTATATGCTAAGAATGTTGTGTGCCTTCGTAAAATGACGCTGACTGCTATAACCTACGAATGCAAAATCGCGCTGAAGGTTAATTCACGCACGGGCTGCGCTCACAATACGTGACGATCGTGATATCTGAGGCGCATCTTACTTCGGATGTCTTGGAGTGGTTTTCTGCATTCGGTCTCGATGGACCTCCAAGGGGTTCTAGGGCAGCAGGCGCTCCTTTACCGAGGCCCTATTTCAGGCCTGAAATTAAGTGTTCGCATCCTTCTCTTCCTCGAGTGCTGTATCTGCCGGGAAAGTTACCAGAAAAAGCTATTCATGGACGGCTACATAGACGTATTTACCTCTGTGTAGGCATGCGCTATTCATTCTCGACATTGTATGCAGAAAATACGCAATAGTGTCGCTAAGACACGAATGCGACCAAGCTCCGGGCCTCCTGCCACAAGCCCGCTGTCCGAGGACAGATGAGACATACGTGCCAGATTATTTTTCAGCGCCACGTGCTCGCAGGCTGTCATGGAACACCTGCAGGTGTCACTGTAGGCAAACAATTATGTCACAGGTGTCAGTGTCCTCTTCGAAAATGCTCGGTTGGTATTAGGCGCTGGCGTGTCCGGACGTTTGTCCCAAGGTCAGATATGAGTGGGGATGCCGTTTCCGATATATTTTCTTTCCGCCAACTCCACCGCAAACGCAGCCTACAGGCATACGCATCTCGTCCTTTGAATTACGCCGCGGGCGCAGTCAGGTCACGGGTGGCGGGTCCGCCGAACCAAAGAACGTCAGTGCTTTGACATTCTGATGCTTGTTCCTGAAGTGGATCAGGCTGGGAAAATGTGCCTCACACATGGGTCTGCTCTAAATCGCAGAAAGGCGCAAATGATGTGACTGTGCGCACGCCCCGCCTCGATGAGCGAGTTCACGCCGCAACGCGAAATTACGCCCTGTGCGCGACGCTGCTCTGTATGTGTTCTCATGCTCGAAGAGGGAAAAACAAGAACTTCGCTCACGCTTTGCGAGCCAACGTGCTCTGGCTGCGGCGCTGGTGCGTTCCACCTCTGCTGACAAGAGGAAGACGCCACGGCGAACGGCAGCGATTAAGACGAAAACGCATGTCCGCCAAGGTTCGACATGAATTATCTCTAAGATATATGCAGCGTATCCCGCATAGACCGTGGTTTGCTACCGTTTTTTTTTTAACTTTTTCTCTCTCTCTCTCTCTTGTAATCCAAGGTGAGTCACGGCGGCAGGAAATCAGGTGGGCAGATGAGATGAAGTTTGCAGTGATAGGTTAGCCACAGCTATAGCGCAGGACAGAGTTCACTGAAAATTAATGGGATAGGACTTTGTCCCGCAGTAGACAAAGCCATAATGATGATGAGCATTTTAATGATAATGTGTACTGCAACAGACGTGTCATGTCACCGCATGTGGCGCCTCTTCACCTCATTTTGCTTTTATTTTCGTCAGTCTGAAGACCTTCAGACACACATGCAAAACGAATCCCTTCCTTTTCGCGATTGCTTTGCCGATTGCAATTAGCGAGCAAGGTCTTGTACGAACCTAAGCGATTTCCGCTCTGAGGCGTTCGCATTAGGCGCAATGCGAGAAACGCAACTTCTCGGTCGGCCCGCACCAAACCAACCAGACCCGCGAGCGGCGGCCCGGGTGAAAAACAAAGCCGACGCTCAGCTGGGAGGGCCGCGTGGCGCCAACGAGTCAGGCGCGGAGCGTCTCCTTGTGTGCCGCCGCTTCCGCCATCGGCTTAATTAACGACGCGCCTCGGATGTGTGCGCTGCACAAGTCATTAAAAGGAAACCCTCCAGTCGCGCGAGGCGGGGGGGAAAAGAGGATGACGTCACCCTACCGCAGGCGTTGCGGGTGGCTCACCGTTGTAGCGCCTAGCCATTGTAATAAATAAAAAGAGGGAGGGAGAAGGAGTGGGCACTGGCCGGCCGGGCCCTCTCCTCTAGTCTGGCTTCTCCTCGCCGGAGCTGACCCGCCTATAGCAGAACAAAACCACAGCGGGCCGCCTACTAGGTTGCAAAGGGGGAGAGGGACGGTGCAGGCCTTTATCGCATGAAGGTCAAGCAGTCTGGCGCGCGTGGACGACAATGGAAATAAGGCTGCTGCTGACCAAAATAAGCTCTGGAGCGTCGTGCAAGGCGTTATTATTGCTTACGATTGGCGCATTTTGGGGGAAAAAAGCACTCGAAGCGTTATTGCTGGAGGAAAAATGACTGAAAAGTAATGTTATTTTAGAGGTGTCTAATCGGGGCTCTCGAAGTGGAGAAGTGACTGAGATCGTACAAGTCTCTTACAGTGACTGCGATGGTACAAGTCTGGCGGCTGGCAGAAGCGAACTGCAGACGCTGTGTTTTGAGTCCGCGCGATTGCGTCCAGAGAAAAGTGTACAACAGCTGTATCTTACCGGTACTCACCTACGGGGCAGGAACGTGGAGGCTAACGAAAGGAGTTCAGCTTAAGTTGAGGACAACGCAGCGATCGAGCCATGGAAAGAAAAATGATAGGTGCAAATTTAAGAGACCGAAAGCGGGCAGAGTGGGTGGGGGAACAAACGCGTGTCAATGACATCCTAGTCGAAATCAAGAGGAAGAAATGGGCTTGGGCAGGGTATGTGATGCGAAGGCAAGATAACCGCTGGTCCTCAAGGGTAACGGAGTGGATTCCAAGAAAAGGCAAGCGTTGCAGGGGGCGGCAGAAGGTTAGGTGGGCGGATGAGATTATGAAGTTTGCAGGCATAGGGTGGGCGCAGCTGGTAAAGGACAGGGTTAATTGAAGAGACATGGGAGAGGCCTTTGCCCTGGAATGGGTGTAGTAAGGATGATGATGATGAATTGCGCCCAGCAGACACGCGCCTACTGAAGATGACATCGAGGACTGATGCAAACATATAACAACAGAGCTTGCAACTTTTCGGAGCAAATACCCAGCCACGAAAGTGACCGGCCGTGCTGCTCTTTATTGCACAGCGCCTTACTGATTCGTGAATGATGATTTGAAGATAAAAATTAATTTCCCCTTATCACTATAGGCCGCTCGAGCTGACCTCTCGCGATAAAAATTTATTACACCCCCATCTTGGACAACAGTACGAGATCTATATACTAAATATAGCGCACTGTGCGGCGACAGTTAACGCCCCACTGTTGTTGGAAGCTTTACTGCAGGTCACACGATGTTGTGGGCCCGATACCGCACTACATTTGGGCGGAGTGCAAAGACTACAGCCGAGTTTAGGAAACGCCATATTCGACCCAAAATCAGAGCAGATCCTTCTCCACTACGGTGTCCCTCATAGGCCGCGGTTGCCGTCCTGAGACATTTGCCGCGCTGATTTATAGAATGAGTGGAACATCTACAGCATGCACAGCACGCGAGGACCGCTACGCAGCCATATGGGAAAGAATCCCTGAGTTACAGTTCAGTATGCGAAGCAGCCGACGGTCAACCAGCGGTGCCACTAAGCGAACAAATAAAATAATTAAAGGAACTTCGCACTTTGGTGCAGTGCACGAGGTCATTTGTAATGTTAATCTTGCCAACGGTGGCCGCTGGCGATCGAGACCGAATAGCCAGACTTGGCACACGGCCAGTTGGCGACACACAGAAGACGTATGCATGCTAAGGACGAACGTGCATACGTCAGCACTTCATGGCGGTTCGTCTTTGCAAGCATGTCCCGAGAGGGAGGGATAATTACACTTGACTGGCGACGCACTGTACGTGCAGCCTTTGTTAAAAGTAACGAGCACGACGGGTCCCAATCTGGGCCATTCTTTGTGCCTCGTATGTAGAGCTGACGTTACACATTTCTTGACGGTGTGAGGAACTCTATCCTTTACCCCTCCGAAAGTTAGTAATTGCACGGATGATATACAGATGCGCATGTGATCGCTGTAATTTTTTTGTGTGTGTGTCGAGTTTTCATAACGAACGTTATCCTACAGATCACTCGATTCCACTCCCTGACGCAAACGCGTAAGCACCGAAAGCACAATTTGCAGCGAAATTCACTGCAACCTTTGGTAAAACACGAATAATGTGGCACCATTAAGCTGTTAATTGCTTCTACCTGGCTGCACCACAGAGCGAACGCGCTGTGTGGCAGAATCGATATCCGGTGGTCGAAATTTCCGGAGCCCCTCACTACGGCGTCCCTCATAGCCTGAGTCGCTTTGGGACGTTAAACCCCCTAAACCATAAACCAGAACGCTTCGCTGTCCAGCGGGGTTGTGCCGGTTGTCCGTCCATTACACATAAGGCATGAGCTAACCCTCGGCAGCGTGAGCGTCCCTCATTGCTTTTCGAAGTATCACTCGCAAATTTTCTTGCGTGTGCCTCTCAGCTCGCCTGCGCTGCTGATCTTTATTTATTTTGCCACGTTGGCGTTTTTCGACCTTCCACTCGAAGCGCACACTGCGGCCTCTCTGCCACGCCCATGCAACGAACCGCACTGAGCTTTCTGTGTGCACGCGCTTGCATGTTTTACTTAACAGCTTCATGGAAGGCGCTCGAGTATTACGGGGTTATCTTCGAATAAAAGAAATTATCAAAGCGCTCGCAGGAGAAACCAGCGTTTCTTGCATACGTTCACCGGCGCGTCGCCGTTGCGCTATCACGCGAACGCAATGGAGCGCAGGCTCCGTGGCAGAGATGAGACCGCCGCAGTTCTCCGGCTTCTGGGGCTTTTTTCTTGTTTTCTCATCTTTTTCTCTCTCCCTTCCCTTCCTGCCGGCGGCGTGTCGTCTCGAGAGAGCATTGCCTTTTATAGCGAGCCGTCCGGGAGGCCGACGGAGGCAGCATACGCGGCGTATCTGCGTGGATCCGCAAACGCGGCGATGCGCGCCGCGCCAACGGAGCTGCCTCTCCACGTTGACACATCCTGAGCCGAGCGCGAAGGGGTTTGGTCAAAGCTATTTTGTCAAGTGTGCACAGCCGTACAGAGTGCCGTTCCACGCCACGCGGCCCCGAAAGCGTGCGCTCGGTCCTGAACCAAACTTGCACACAGGGTGTGTGGGTGTCTGTTTTCTTAGGAAGAGTTTGCATTTGCCTGGAAGTCGACGGTACGCCAGCAAGACAGTGTTTAGTATGCGGGCTTCATGCTCCCAGGAGGCACTGCCCAGATAGCGCTGTATACTTACATCTCTAAGACTCGAATGCGTGTTTTTTGCCTTGTGTGCGCACGACGCGTCCCTCATTTCTTAGATAAGTGTAACCCGTGTTTTCAACGAGGCAATAATTTTACCGACCGATGTACGGGCCCATTATGACACTCTTGACGACGCCTAAGCCACAGCTGGCGCCATAAATTTCGGGCTTTTCGCAAGGAAAGATTGTTGCCAATTTGGGGGGGGGGGGGGGGGGGGGGGGGGTACCACATGCATTCAATTAAAAAAAAAGTGAAAGACGGTCACTCTGGTTTCCTCGCAAAATATTTTTCATGTATACAGGAAGGTGGGCAGGAGGGAAGGAAGAGAAATCTTGCCCCTTGCACGCCCACGTAATTGTCTCGCCCCGCGGTCCACGCATCTTCACACCTGCAAGTTCGGACGTCCGCTCCGTTTGCGGACGCCACTTCGCTCCTAAGTCTAGACGGGGAAGTGCACTGGGCTGACTTGTCCGTCTGTCTTTTCTTCGTTTCTTGCCGCTTCCTTCGCTCTCTGTCTCTGCTTCTTCACACCACGCCGGCGCGAGGGCTCTTTTGCTCCGTTTTACTTGCCCTCCTCGCTTCCGCTCTTCAGGAGGAAAGTTCGCCAACTATAAACACACCGACGAAGCACAAGAAACACACCCAGCCTCGGCAAGGCGGTACTTGCGGGGCTTCCTCCCCGTCGAAACGCCGGCCTGCGGGGCGGCCTCTGGCGCGATCGCGCATCCCTCAACTCGGGCGCGGAAGGTGCGCTGCTGTACGGCGTCGGCGGAACAAGCAAGACGAACCTCCGAACCGTTCCTCTGCGCCACGCTATATTTGAAGAACGTGCGCTCAAATTCGGACTAAATAGAACGCTTATACTTAGGGTCGGTCCTTCGTCTTCGGGTTTTATTATTTCCAGAATCCCGGGGGGAAAAATCGGGAAATATTTTTTTTTTAGTTCAAATTCAGGCACAAATCGGGTACAAAGCTAAAATTTAAATAACTCGGGTTTGGTCCGTTTTTTTCTTCTTTGCACCCTAATACAGTTTATTATAAGCGCTAGTTTTTGTGCGGAAACAAAATGCCATTTTTTTTGCCTCAACATTTCTCTAACAGAAATACCAAGTAGTGCAGAAAAAAAAACCTTTTTAAATTAAATATTCTCTCATCTATTATTTCGTTGCGTAAACTCTCCCAACTACTACGCATCACTTCGTAGGCATGCCACGACCTGCCTGCCTCGTACACTGCGAAAACAGTCAATAAACATCACAGAACCTCTTTTAAAAAGGCAAAAGCCCCGGAGCAGGACGCCGTGAGCGTGGATAATATTGCTTGACACATTGATGCAGAATAAATGCTCGGTCAGTAGCCGTGCTTGGTCCTCTCGCTTCTAAACACTCGTTTTGGATCCTGTCCTCAAAATAAGCCACGCCATGAATAACAAGCATTCAGAGAGGTTTAAAATCACCATTTTGAACGAACACTCCTCTAGAATAAGCACAGGAAATCTGCTAATTTTCGTGCAGAGTCTTCAGCTTTGTTCCAAGAAAATATACGTTTTCTATTGTGCTTTCATGTGTATACGCATATTATATCGAACCCCTCATACCTTGCGATTGTGTGTCCTCTACAAAAAGGCATTTTCGGGGAGAAATGGGGCTTAACCCGATTGTAAGAAATATGTTCTGGGTGCAAGAATCGGGTAAAATCGGGTTTTACCAGAAAAAGGTCTCTACTTGGACTTATTAAGTGAAAGGTCGTTAAGTCGAACTCGCTTAATTCGAACTTCCGGTTTTTTCGAGCATATGTTTCGGTCAAGTCAACATCTAGAGTATTAAAAGAAGCTCCCCGTAACTCAAATTCCGCATAATTAGAACAGATTCTTGGTCCCCTTCGAGTTTGTGTTACCGAGAGTCAGTCTCCTCTTGCGTGGAGTGAATTTAGAGGCGTCACATCACATCACATCACATCACATCACATCACATCACTTTATTTTCCTTAAAGACCCCTTGCGGGGTGTTACATAAGGGGTGGGTTTTTATGGAGTACAGGTGTTCAATGCAGTCATGAATGTTCCAGGGCAGGTGATGGCAGCGATATCGTGGGGAAGGCCGTTCCAGTCAGCTGCTACTCGGCAAAAAAATGAATTAGAGAAAACAGTGGTACGGGCACGTGGGCGCAAAGCTTTAAGAGGGTGACTGATGCGATGGGATCTGCGCGGCGGGGGTGCGCAGATGTAGGGTTCTTGTCTGAGTGGCGAATAAAAAAACTTGTGAAATAAGACGAGACTGGCAGTGCGACGGCGAGCAGAAAGATTAGATAGACCTGATTGCAATTTTAGAGATGATATGCTAACGTCGTATGAATACGAGGAATGAATGAATCTGGTGGCCCTGTTCTGCACAGCTTCGAGGGCGTTTGTTAGACATGCTTGGTGAGGGTTCCAGATGGCCGATGCGAATTCCAGTTTAGTTCTGATGAGTGAAATGTATGCTTGTAGTCTTACATGTTGAGGGGCATCCCGCAGGTGACGTTTCAAGAAGCCAAGTGTTTTATTAGCTGATGATATCAGGTTAGTCACATGCAGACGCCAGGATAAATCATTAGAAATGGTGATACCTAAGTATTTGTACGACTGGACGAGGTCGACAGAGGAGTTAGAAATTGTGTACTGGAAAACAAAAGGATTTCGGCGGCGGTGAAAAGACATATACTTACATTTGTTAGGGTTGAGTGTCATCAGCCGCTGCAAACACCAGTTTTGCACATGGTTTAGGTCAGCCTGTAGGGATTCTTGGTCAGAAGGGTTAGTGACTGAACGATAAATAACGCAGTCATCAGCAAACAGACGGATATGACAAGATACATGCTGGGGTAGGTCGTTAATGTAAATAAGGAATAACAAAGGACCGAGAACGGAACCCTGCGGGACGCCGGAGGTTACTGGAAGCGGGTGGGAGGGCTGATTATTAATGAAGACAGACTGAGAACGATGCGTGAGGAATTCTTTAATCCACGCGATGATGTTTGGATCTAGGTTCAGCTGAGAGAGTTTGAGAAGCAAGCGTTGATGAGGTACTTTGTCGAAAGCCTTAGCAAAGTCCCACAATGGTCAATTTGTATCGCACTGCCTGCCACCACTGAGCAGGCAGTTTCCTTTCATCTATCTCTCTCATTGTTATTTGTCAGTATTCGCAGATGTGAGCGAGTTTGGCAGCAGCAAGATATCGCGGAAAAGCTATATCTAGTCATCTCAAGCCGTTCGCGTTACAATGAATATTCAGACCTGCATGTCTACCTCTCCATTTTTTCCCTCTGCTGCGGTGCTTCAGAATGTTGGGCTCTGCGTGGTGCCGCCCAGGCTCGAAGCACTGCATCGACAGTAAAGTGGCCCCTTTCTGGTTCGCACCGGCTGAGTATTGATTGCTGAAGTCTCGCCATGTGTCAGCGAAAGGTTTTCACCGAAACGCCTGTACCATACAGCTCGTGTCCCCGCAACAAGCGCACGAATGCTCTTCTGAACAATCGCACCTTCGACATTCTAGCCAACGCGGGCTTCCCTCTCCTCCTCCTCCTCCTCACCAGGGGAGCCGTGGGCGAGAGCGCTTGCGTGCGTGTCCGGCACGGGACGCTCGCGTGGCATCGATTTTTCACTGGAAGAGACTTCACGCGACCTTGGCGCCCTGGGCCGCGCAAAGCGTCCCCCCTGTGGCTGTTCGGTGGGCGGTGGTTTGGTTGTGGGAGTCGTCGACAAACACGCTGACGCAGTCGCATTTCGCGTACGCGCGCTCCGTTTTTGGTTTCGGTTTGTTCGCCCCTCAACCAACCCCTCAGCCAGCCCTGGCGGGTTAGCGCGACCCGCAGTGCGAGAGCGGAGAGCCAGGAGCCACGCATCGGCGAGCACGGTCGCCTTCCGTCGCCGGGTGGGGCGGGGGCCGCCGAGCGGGATGCCAAGGGCGCGCGCAGCACCGCCCGCAATCGCAAAGCGCCGCAGCGTGTGATTCAGCTGCGGCTCGCGTAATCTGCGCGCGTGCGTCCCTGGCACCTGTGCGTTTCCGCCTCGGCCCGTGGCTTCCGCTGCCTCGTTCGGCCAGCACGGACGCAGCTGAACGGACTCGGGCGAGCCGCTCGATTAAATTCCTCGTCCCCAATGGGGTTTTGGACGATCACCCGCCCGCCTGGTCAGAGAGGGGTGACGATGTTTATCTAGGCAACAGATGGCGCATACCCGCACTGGGGGATATCAGCCACAGTGCTTGGGAAGGTGATATATATATATATATATATATATATATTATATATATATATATATATATATATATATATATATATATAAATATATATATATATATATATATATATATATATATATAGAGAGAGAGAGAGAGAGAGAGAGAATGGGACCGAAGCAAAAATATGGACGATAACAGACGCAGTAGAGCATCATCACGCGGGGCGATTGGGGATATGGGGTGGTCTTAATTCAACAGGGACAGAAATGGAAATATTGTGAGAGTTAGCCTGAACAGCCGGTGCTGGTAGCTATTCTTTTTATTTTTTTGTGAGTGTGCGTTCGACGCTTATGTCGAAGTGTTGGATAATAATAAACACGCGTGTTTTTCCTACTGGCAGTGTTGTACGAAGTCGCTATCGTTGAAGGCAGTGGCGTAGCCAGAGATATTTTTCAGGGGGGGGTGTTATATGCCGCCTGTGAAAAAAATAAAAACAAAGAGAGCCTGCGGCCAAACAGTACCTTGCCCGATCTGAAGGTTCCGCTAACCTTGTCGGAGACGCTTGTGCTACCTCTGTTGGGATCACCGTTGCAGCACAGGAACCATTTTTGTCAACAAACAGACACTCTTCTTATTTTCGTTTTTAGATTTTAATACATCGATGCGGTGTGAAAATATCATGGCCGAAAAAAAGGGCCGAAGGGAGGGGAATTTCGGGGGTTTTCTGACACCGAACCCCCGCCCCCCGGCTACGCCCTGGTTGAAGGAGTATAGAAACAAAATCTCAAACAAAACGCAATGTTTGTTTCAAGGGCGCAAGGGGATGCCTTCTAGCAAGTTTAGTCGCAGGCGTTGAGTGAACATAATATAATTTACAATGCTGTCCGAGGAGCCGCTCGGCATTCCCACCCCGCATCGAGTGACGTCAAGGTGCATTCGCCCCAATTATTGTGACGTCACGGAACCCAGTGTTTGTTCACAGTAGTCACCAGTGCATGCCGGCGGTGCCGACGTCACCGGGAACGTGGTTGTCCAGGTTGGCACGTCGACTGTGACGTCAAGGCGCACTTAAGCGCCGACCGAGACCGAAACTGCCGGTACAAAATCGTTTATAACGAATTATTACCGCTGGTCAGTGGTCACTGGTATATTGAGCTCATTTTAATGATCACCGCAGGCCCGCGAGCCTCTTCCTCGAGCGAATATACGGACGCTGTGTCTGTACCCCTTTGGGACAGCGCCAAGTGAAGGGTTTCCGTGCCTCCAGCCAGACGGACCAACGGGTTGCACATGGAGCCACGTGCCAGGAAGAGCGAACGCGCTTTCTCATCGCAAAGGCATCCATTGTGCGCACCTCGTCCGGTCGGACGAGTGCGGTCCTTTGTCTCCTGGCGTCTTTGTCTCCCGAAGTGGTCGTTGTCATTCGAGGCAGTGCCCCGACCAGCCTCGCCGGGAGCAGACAATGAAGACGATCCTTGCGTCCGGTACAAGTGGAAAGGGCCCCTGTGTGCTTCGATGCGCCCTCGGTTACGTCAGTTCGGAGAACATATCAATGTAGCCAGCCCTGCTCGGCCCTTCTACGCTGATTTTGACTCACTTTTAAATGCACGCAGCGATCCCTGCACGACTCACTGCTTTATCAAAATATGGACGGCCCATTGCATGTATAAACTGCGACACAGAAAAAAAAAAAAAAAACTAGCGGATTGCTTTATTTGCTCATAACTGATTCTCCGCCGTGAGTACATCGTGCTACCGCATGCGTTCGGCGGGCCTATAGTTTTGTCAGAACATTCTAGTGAGACGCCGCTGACAGCAAAGGAATGGGCTGCGTGCATAAATAAAACATAATAAACTAAAAGCATCGGCTGTTTTGAGGAGCGAGCGGAATACACATTTGTGGCGAGAAGTATAGTACGACGATTTAGCCGACGCCTGCGGCGGTTCGACCGTGCCACTGGCAGAGTGACGATTCCTATCCCAACAATCCGGCCGAGTATGGTTGGTTTCGTCAGAGGCGGACTCATCCCTCGATCATCTTCGACGCCTTGGTCCGCCTTGGTTGGTCAACTCGCACACCGTAATGCGTCAGTTGCAAAAACTGCTTCACACACGTGAAAATGACTCTTGTCTGAAACGGCCTGGAAACCCAATTTCCAGCGCTATTTTGTCTCTCTCTGTTTCGCAGACAGTTGTGTGCAAACGATCACTAGAATGTTCGCCAGCAATCACCCCCAATGCGTCCGGTGAGCCAAGCGTCGACACACAGCCCGCTACGGTGAAGCCGTATCGCGGTCGGCTCACGCAATATGCATGCATACGCACGCGTCGCTCGTAACGCGGCGGTATTCGTCCACGTCCGCCGTCAGCGAAGCGGAGAGTTCACAACGTCGACACGCTGTCTTTCGACTGACGTGCCGCAAAGAGACAAAAAAAAAACGAGTCGACGTTAGGGAAGAATGCGCAGGTCTGGAGTTTGTTGCGTGTGACTGCATTCGTAGTCGGAACTCCCTCAACTGTGCAGCGGCGCAGCCTTACCTTGAGAGAAAAAAAAATCATGTTGTACAACTACACGAAGACGCTCGGACGCTTCCCTAATACAGCAGAAGGCTGTATAGAGTCTTTGAAGAACCCTGTCTGCATTTAAAAAAAAAGTGGAAATTAAAAGGGAAAAAGGGTGTGGGGAGGGGGGGGGGGGGGGGCAAGTAAACAAAGCTGCAGTTTCAGGTACAAAGGTAAGATGCAGTGCAAACTGTGCTTGTGTATACAAACCGATAATCTCATTAGAGAGCGCATGAACAAGTTAGCGAG